>NC_090327.1:122689194-122869841 GCF_035084215.1 Heptranchias perlo
GGCTTTTAAAAGTGTGTTAACCAGGGTTCAGGGTAAGCACATTCCTTATAAAGTGAAGGGCATATGACGTGCATAGACAGCTGGGATCAAGTGGATCCCTTGAAGAGTATAGAGATTGCCGGAGTAGAGTTAAGAGAGAATTCAGGAGGGCAAAAAGGGGACATGAGATTGCTTTGGCAGATAAGGCAAAGGAGAATCCAAAGAGCTTCTACAAATACATAAAGGGCAAAAGAGTAACTAGGGAGAGAGTAGGGCCTCTTAAGGATCAACAAGGTCATCTATGTGCAGAACCACAAGAGATGGGTGAGATCCTGAATGAATATTTCACATCGGTATTTATGGTTGAGAAAGGCATGGATGTTAGGGAACTTGGGGAAATAAATAGTGATGTCTTGAGGAGTGTACATATTACAGAGAGGGAGGTGCTGGAAGTCTTAACGCGCATCAAGGTGGATAAATCTCCGGGACCTGATGAAATGTATCCCAGGACGTTATGGGAGGTTAGGGAGGAAATTGCGGGTCCCCTGGCAGAGATATTTGAATCATCGACAGCTACAGGTAAGGTGCCTGAAGATTGGAGGGTAGCAAATGTTGTGCCTTTGTTTAAGAAGGGCGGCAGGGAAAAGCCTGGGAACTACAGACCGGTGAGCCTGACATCTGTAGTGGGTAAGTTGTTAGAGGGTATTCTGAGAGACAGGATCTACAGGCATTTGGAGAGGCAGGGACTGATTATGAACAGTCAGCATGGTTTGGTGAGAGGAAAATCATGTCTCACAAATTTGATTGAGTTTTTTGAAGGGGTAACCAAGAAGATAGATGAGGGCTGTGCAGTAGACGTGGTCTACATAGATTTTAGCAAAGCCTTTGACAAGGTACCGTATGGTAGGTTGTTACATAAGGTTAAATCTCACGGGATCCAAGGTGAGGTAGCCAATTGGATACAAAATTGGCTTGACGACAGAAGACAGAGGGTGGTTGTAGAGGGTTGTTTTTCAAACTGGAGGCCTGTGACCAGCGGTGTGCCTCAGGGATCGGTGCTGGGTCCGCTGTTATTTGTTATTTATATTAATGATTTGGATGAGAATTTAGGAGGCATGGTTAGTAAGTTTGCAGATGACACCAAGATTGGTGGCATTGTGGACAGTGAAGAAGGTTATCTAGGATTGCAACGGGATCTTGATAAATTGGGCCAGTGGGCCGATGAATGGCAGATGGAGTTTAATTTAGATAAATGTGAGGTGATGCATTTTGGTAGATCGAATCGGACCAGGACCTACTCTGTTAATGGTAGGGCGTTGGGGAGAGTTATAGAACAAAGGGATCTAGGAGTACATGTTCATAGCTCCTTGAAAGTGGAGTCACAGGTGGATAGGGTGGTGAAGAAGGCATTCAGCATGCTTGGTTTCATTGGTCAGAACATTGAATACAGGAGTTGGGATGTCTTATTGAAGTTGTACAAGACATTAGTTAGGCCACACTTGGAATACTGTGTACAGTTCTGGTCACCCTATTATAGAAAGGATATTATTAAACTAGAAAGAGTGCAGAAAAGATTTACTAGGATGCTACCGGGACTTGATGGTTTGACTTATAGGGAGAGGTTAGATAGACTGGGACTTTTTTCCCTGGAGAGTAGGAGGTTTCGGGGTGATCTTATAGAAGTCTATAAAATAATGAGGGGCATAGATAAGGTAGATAGTCAAAATCTTTTCCCAAAGGTAGGGGAGTCTATAACGAGGGGGCATAGATTTAAGGTGAGGGGGGAGAGATACAAAAGGGTCCAGAGGGGCAACTTTTTCACTCAAAGGGTGGTGAGTGTCTGGAACGAGCTGCCAGAGGCAGTAGTAGAGGCGGGTACAATTTAATCTTTTAAAAAGCATTTGGACAGTTACATGGGTAAGATGGGTATAGAGGGATATGGGCCAAGTGCAGGCAATTGGGACTAGCTTCGTGGTATAAACTGGGCGACATGGACATGTTGGGCCGAAGGGCCTGTTTCCATCTTGTAAACTTCTATGATTCTATGATTCTAACAGGTTAGTGTGCAAAATTAAAGCACATGGGATTGGGTGTAATATACTGGCATGGATTGAAAATTGGTTAACAGACAGGAAACAGAGAGTAGGAATAAATGGGTCTATTTCAGGGTGGCAGGCAGTGACTAGTGGGGTACCGCAGGGATCGGTGCTTGGGCCCCAGCTATTCACAATATATATCAATGATATGGATGAGGGAAACAAATGTAACATTTCCAAGTTTGCTGATGACACAAAACTAGGTGGGGTCATGAATTGTGAGGAGGATGCAGAGGCTTCAAGGCAATTTAGACAAGTTGAGTGAGTGGGCAAATACATGGCAGATGCAGTATAATGTGGATAAATGTGAAGTTATACACTTGGAAGGAAAAACAGAAAGGCAGAGTATTATTTAAATGGTGATAGATTGGGAAATGTTGATGTACAAAGGGACCTGGGTGTCCTTGTACACCAGTCACTGAAAGCAAACATGCAGGTGCAGCAAGCAGCTAGGAAGGCAAATGGTATGTTGGCCTTCATTGCAAGAGGGTTTGAGTATCGGAGCAAGGATGTCTTACTGCAGTTATGCAGGGCCTTGGTGAGACCACACTTGGAGTATTGTGTGCAGTTTTGGTCTCCTGACCTGAGAAAGGATATACTTGCCATAGAGGGAATGCAGCAAAGGTTCACCAGACTGATTCCTGGGATGGCAGGTCTGTCGTATGAGGAGAAATTGGGTCGACTCGGCCTGTATTCACTCGAGTTTAGAAGAATGAGAGGGGATCTCATTGAAACATATAAAATTCTGACAGGGCTAGACAGACTGGATGCAAGGAGGATGTTTCCCCTGGCTGGGGGTCCAGAACGAGGGGTCACAGTCTCAGGATGCAGGGTGGGACATTTAGGACTGAGATGAGGAGAAATTTCTTCACTCATAGGGTGGTGAACCTGTGGAATTCTCTACCACAGAAGGCTGTGGAGGCCAAGTCACTGAATATATTTAAGAAGGAGATAGATAGATTTCTAGATACAAAAGGCATCAAGGGGTATGGGGAGAGAGCAGGAATATGGTATTGAGATAGAGGATCAGCCATGATCATATTGAATGGCGGAGCAGGCTCGAAGGGCCGAATGGCCTACTTCTGCTCCTATTTTCTATGTTTCAGCTGTCGGGGCCTAAGCTTGTTACTTTGCTTTTAACAACAGCTTGGGTCTGATGCCTACATTAGAATGTTAACAGGAATCCTTATTTCTGCCCTGAATAAAAGGCTTCTCACTGAGGTACCATTCACCAAGAATCGTGGTCTGTGCTTTTAAAAATCTTTATCCCGCTTTTAAAAAATAAAATATGAATCAGGGACCACCTGTTAGATGAATTGCTATCGGGTTTTATGACGATTTTCTATCTGACTCATTAATATCAGAAAAGCATTTGGTTTTATCTGACAGGAGGGAAAATGGAGTGTATTGATAATTTTCATAACAAAGAAGGACAGATACCATTCATGGTTTCACATATTCACATACACATTTGGTGCTGTTTCCTCATTAGACAATCCAATCCAAATGCTGTTGCTGGGCAGCGGGGCTGTTTTATTGGGCACTTACTCTTTCATCCTGTTTGGCTGGGATTGAAACATGTCACCTCCCTTTGTCATACCAGATAAGTCAATGAAGTGTAACCAGAGCCACACTGTTGCTCTCCAGCTACCAGCAGCACAGTAGTGGTGATCAGAAACAGTGCTGTTCCCCAGCAAAACCAATTGTGAGTGGTAGAGAGAGATGTCTGGCTGCCATTTTTCCCTACATTACAACAGTAACTACAATTTAAAAAGTACTTCATTGGCTGTAAAGCGGTTTGGGATGTCCTGAGGTTGTGAAAGGCGCTGTAGAAATGCAAGTTCGTTCTTTTCATGGAATCAGAAAACCTCTATCTCCCTATCAGATGACTCCTAGCTGAAAATGCTTCATTAATTCTAGTCTAACCACAAGGAAGATGTTCCACAGAAGTCTTGCAACAGTTAAACACTTGCGCATCCCCGATTTTCATCACTCCACCATTGGCACCAGTGCCTTCAGCTGCCCTAGGCCCTAAGCTCTGGAATTCCCTCCCTAAACCTCTCTGCCTCTCTCTCCTCCTTTAAGACGCTCCTTAAAACCTATCTTTTTGACCAAACTTTTGGTCGCCTGTCCTAATATCTCCTTGTGTGGCTCAGTGACAAATTTTGTTTGATAATCGCTCCTGTGAAGCACCTTGGGACATTTTGCTACATTAAAGGCGCTATATAAATGCAAGATGTTGTTGTTCCTTTTATTCTATCAGGACTGTATATGATCACAAAATGATAGATGTCAGATCGAAATATTTGCTTACCTGCTCCTTTGCAGGCCTTCCTTATTCTCTTGACATCTCCCTCTTCACTGAAATGCACATTATATTGAATACTTGGCTGCAAAGTAAAACATAAATTATTAATATTCAAACACAACACTTAATACACACAAAGTATTATATAATAATGGCACAGAGGAGGACCATTTTAAATCTTCCAAAACTCTGCTGCCCGTACCCTAATTCGCACCAAGTTCCGTTCACCCATCATTACTGACCTACAATGGCTTCCGGTCCAGCAATGCCTCGATTTTAAGATTTGCATCTTTGTGTTCAATTCCCTCCATGCTCTCGCCCCTCCCTATCTCTGTAACCTCCTCCAGCCCTACAACCCTCCGAGATCTCTGTGCTCCTCAATTCTGGCCTCTTGCGCATCCCCGATTTTCATCGCTTCACCATTGGCGGCCGTACCTTCAGCTGCCTAGGCCCTAAGCTCTGGAATTCCCTCCCTAAACCTTTCCGCCTCTCTACCTCTCTCTGCCTCCTTTAAGACCCTCCTTAAAACTTATCTCTTTCACCAAGCTTTTGGTCGCCTGTCCTAATATCTCTTTATTTGGCTCGTTGTCAAATTTTGTCTGACAACGCTCCTGTGAAGCACCTTCGGATGTTTTACGATGTTAAAGTCATCACATAAATGCAAGGGGGGGGGTGTGAGTGTGTGTGTGTGTGTGTGTGTGTGCCTCTATTAAATCTCCCCTTAACCTTCTCTGCTCTAAGGAGAATAATCCCAGCTTCTCCAGTCTCTCCACATAACTGAAGTCCCTCATCCCTGGTACCATTCTAGTAAATCTCCTCTGCAGGTTTTGGCGATGGAATGGTTTTGGTGCTACCTTTTTTTTGATAAAGCAGGGGATCTCCAGAAAACCTTTTTGAATGAGTGAAAGGCACCACCAATTCCATTAAAAAAATTAACAAACTATGACTCCTTTTGTATTTTATTTTCTGTCCATTTCCACTAATGTTCTTGTTTAAACTGTGAGTGTTGTTGACATCACCTGGTTTGAAGGAACTACTGAATTGGTCACATTAACACCTCCAGATCATTTGTTTTTCCCCTCCCCCCTTATTATAATGGCACTTATAGTTCAAATGAAAATTACTGAAAAAAATCAACAGCCATGGGCAGGAAAATATTATCTGTTCGATTTTTTACATAGAATGTACAGCACAGAAACAGGCCATTCGGCCCAAATGGTCTATGCCGGTGTTTATGTTCCACACGAGCCTCCTCCCCACCCTACTTCCAACCCTATCTGCATATCCTTCTATTCCTTTCTCCCTCATGTGTTTATCTAGCTTCCCCTTAAATGCATCTATGCTATTTGCCTCAACTACTCCTTGTGGTAGCAAGTTCCACATTCTAACCACTTTCTGGGTAAAGAAGTTTCTCCTGAATTCCTTATTAGATTTATTAGTGACTGTCTGATATTTATGGGCCCTAGTTTTGGTCTCCCCCCACAAGTGGAAAAATCTTCTCTACGTCTACCCTTAAAGACCTTTATCAGGCCACCTCTCAGCCCTCTCTTTTCTAGAGAAAAAACCCCAGTCTGATCAGTCTTTCCTGATAATTATAATCTCTCAGTTCTGATATCATCCTTGTAAATCTTTTCTGCACCTTCTCCAATGCCTCTATATCCTTTTTATAATGTGGAGACCAGAACTGTGCACAGTACAGAAAGAGGTACAAATAATTGGACATCTACTTTAAAGTTAACTGCATAGATGATGTAAAACTTTCCAAAATGACGTGGCATTCTATTAAAAGAACGTGCGTACACAACCTTCAACCACTAAACAACTCGACCAACTCCTTTTTTTATTGTTTTACAACATTTCTCTTGCTGATTAATAAATATTTCAGTGGGAGCATTTCTGCAATTGGGTTGTAAAGCTGTTTTTATCCTGTGGTACCATTCAGTGTCAAACACAATAAAGAAAGGTACTGACCTGACGGATTCAGATGGCTTAACTTCCAATATTGGCTGATAATATTTACAGAAGCAATATCTTCCAACATATGGACTGTTCAAGTTCAGAGTGGGACTTTTATCTATTCCAAATAGCTGAAAACCATTCCTTCCTTTTTTCTATTGTTGGCCTTATGGTAGCCCTTACTAAACTAGAAATATTGCCTCAGTCTGTTATTGGCTCTTATCCGATGTACTTGTTGGGTAGTCCAGTTTTTTCTGCGATCTGAGATGGCGCACTCAGCTATCGTGAAATGCTGGAACTAGCACCTAGGATGAGAATGGGACTGGGATCGCTAGACTTTTGTTTGGGAAGGGTATCAAGGGATATGGAGCTAAGGCGGGTAAATGGAGTTGAGGTACAGATCAGCCATGATCTAATTGAATGGCGGAGCAGGCTCGAAGGGCTGAATGGCCGACTCCTGTTCCTACGTTCCTAGCTTACCCAGTGGACTGAGGTGAGTTTAAGCATCACTAGAGACTGAAACCTCAAAATGAAGACTTCTAATTGGAACTTCATCACTGGAAATGCGACACTACCCAAGTGTCATCACATGTTCTGCAACACGGGCTGAAGCGTCGATCGATGGCAGGACTTGAACTCATATGTGTGGATGTGAAGTGAATCTTTTAACCACTGTATATTTACAGAACTCTTACCCCACCTGCCTGTTAAAAGCCTGTTCACACATTCAGACATTCAACAGTAACTTTCAAAAGGGAATTGGATGTACACTTAAAAAGGAAAAATTTGCAGGGCTACGGGGAAAGAGCCAGCACAGGCACGTTGGACCGAATGGCCTCCTTGATGATTCTGTAAGTTTGAAATCCCATTGTTTGCTGAATGTGAACTTCTAATCTTGTTTTTAAATTAAATGTCTACTTGAAGGTATTTATGAGACAGTCTAGTCCATCCCATTGCCTTATTTGCTTTCAGTACCTCACAAAGCAATCGGCGTTTTTTTTCATAAGCAACCTGTATGTATGTTTGACTAAAGCTACTACACAACAACAACAACTTGCATTTATATAGCGTCTTTAACGTAGTAAAACATCCCAAGGCGTTTCACAGGAGCGTTAGCAAACAAAATTTTACACCGAGCCACATAAGGAGATATTGAGGCAGGTTTTAAGGAGCATCTTAAAGGAGGAGAGAGAGGTAAAGAGGTGGAGAGGTTTAGGGAGGGAATTCCAGAGCCTAGGGCCTGGGCAGCTGAAAGCATGGCCGCCAATGGTGGAGTGATGAAATCGGGGATGTGCAAGAGGCCAGAATTGGAGGAGCGCAGAGATCTCGGAGAGTTGTAGTCTATAACAGTCTAGATTTTCTGATTGGCATCATTTTGAAACAGTCAATAAACATGCTGATTGGAAAATCTGGACTAAAAGGTTAATTGACAATGGGGAGGCGGAAGAGAGTAATAAGATAGAAGGGTAGATTTTCCTCCTCCTATGTCTGGGGAATCGAAGATCCGTTACACCTCTGCTCCCATTGTGCTTTCTTGGGATTTCCAGCAGCATTCCCTTCTCGTGTAAACTGATTTTGTGCCTGTGGTAGGTTCAGGCCCAGTGTTCATAGTTTAATGAAACAGGAGGGGCGATCCTAGCTTCCTGCCTCATTTTCTTGGGGTAACGTTCGTTAGTTGTTCCAGCGGAGGTGCACCTGTAGAAATTGGGCCCAGGCCCTGCTCCCACAACCCATATGACTGGAATATCTGTGGTGGTCGCTCAAGAGGCTGAAGACACAGCAAGCAAGTAAAAATATTGATTTAACATCCACCGTGCCCCCCCCACCCCCGCTATTTTTAGCAGCAATCAGAAGGCCGTGATGTCAGCAGCAGGAATGTAGTTGCAGGCTTCTTAGGCCTGATTTTCTCTCTGATCTTCTGGTGCAAGGCTCCACCTGGCCAAGCCTGCAGCTGGCGTTCCCCTGGGCCTTGCAAGTAGCCCAGGGGAGGGAAACGCGGGCAGTGGCTGCTGATAAAAGGGGAAACCATACCTGGGCTGTCTGTTTTTGTTGGCTACAGGAAGGCGCTTTGATCTGGAGGGACCAGTGAAATTGGGGAGAAAATAGAGGGTTTTGACGCTCTCACGAAAAAGTATTAAAACAGAATGAGAAGTATCAACTTAAGACAATTGAGCACTGATGGGAATCAGCTCAGGGATCTATTTAATTTTTTTAATTGGCAATGATTCGCTTTTGTCGATCAGTATCTGTGAGTACAGGTCCTGTATCAAGACTAGGTAAGAGCTACCATAAATATTAGCCCCTCGTTGCCTGAAGTGGTTAAGTTATGCTTCTAGGATTTTGGCCGTATTATGAGATTTTTGATTGTAACTGTTAAAAATTGTATTATAAAACATTTTGGTTTAAGTGCAAAAAGAAATGCATTTACACTGATTGTGCCAAACCTGTAATTGGAATATTGAGTTCATATTAGAATGTCATATCAGATCTGGTACAATGGTGAATAATTTCAAAAACAAACGGGGGGGATGAATTCGATTAAGGGTCTGTTTTGGGCGGCGTTAGTGCGATGCGCTACCACCCCACACCTGATGGCCCCTGCACAGGCAGGACGCAAGTTTGGACCCGAGGGAGCACTTATCTGCAATCAGCGTTCCATTCCAGGCCTTGCTCGTGGAATCAATGCAATTTGCACTTTCCACCACCAGAGGGAGCTCAATCTCTTAAAGGGAGGATGTTGCTTCGAAACTCTTGAAGGTAGCTGGTACCTGTTAGTTGCTGAAAATAACAGCCTACTGTCTGCATGGAGTCTGAACAGAGATCGGACATCGCACACGTAAAACACAGATGCAGATCCCATCCCTATGTTTACACACTAATGAGTTATGTTAAAACATTGAATAAAGGTTGCGCACTACTAAATCCCACATCCTCCAATCTGCACACCAGACCTCACCAATCTGCCGATCTGAGTTGGTACCAGGCCTGCAAGAGTACATGCACCAAGGTTCTCTGCTGATGCACTAGAGACGTTGGGTGCAAGAGGAGGACAGAAGGAGGGACATCCTCTATCTGTTGGAGGGGGGGTGCTGTGCAAGAGGCCCCCCAGACAAATACTCAAAAGACAGTGGGAGGCAGCGGGGGATGAAGTCAATGCCAGGCGCACAGCATCATGAACATGGATGCAGTGCAGGAAGAAGTTCAATGCTTTGACATCGGTGGGCAAGGTGAGTGAGGTCAACTGTCAAGTGGCGTCTCCTACCAACTGCACCACGCACTACACCCCCCATCACCCACATACCAATAAACTCTTTCCATCAGTACTCAACTCTTCCAATCAGATGCTTCCTCTCACCCTTACACATTACCACTGTTTCAAGCCGCCCACCCACAGCTCACAGGCCACACACACTGGCAGCTATTGGAGTTTAATTTAGATGAATGTGAGGTGATGCATTTTGGTAGATCAAATCGGGCCAGGATTTACTCCGTTAATGGTAGGGCGTTGGGGAGAGTTATAGAACAAAGAGATCTAGGAGTACAGGTCATAGCTCCTTGAAAGTGGAGTCACAGGTGGATAGGGTGGTGAAGAAGGCATTCAGCATGCTTGGTTTCATTGGTCAGAACATTGAATACAGGAGTTGGGATGTCTTGTTGAAGTTGTACAAGACATTAGTTAGGCCGCACTTGGAATACTGTGTACAGTTCTGGTCACCCTATTATAGAAAGGATATTATTAAACTAGAAAGAATGCAGAAAAGATTTACTAGGATGCTACCGGGACTTGATGGTTTGACTTATAGGGAGAGGTTGGATAGGCTGAGACTTTTTTCCCTGGAGGGTAGGAGGTTTAGGGGTGATCTTATAGAAGTCTATAAAATAATGAGGGGCATAGATAAGGTCGATAGTCAAAATCTTTTCCCAAAGGTAGGGGAGTCTATAACGAGGGGGCATAGATTTAAGATGAGAGGGGAGAGATACAAAAGGGTCCAGAGGGGCAATTTTTTCACTCAAAGGGTGGTGAGTGTCTGGAACGAGCTGCCAGAGGCAGTAGTAGAGGCCGGTACAATTTTGTCTTTTAAAAAGCATTTGGACAGTTACATGGGTAAGATGGGTATAGAGGGATATGGGCCAAGTGCAGGCAATTGGGACTAGCTTAGTGGTATAAACTGGGCGACAAGGACATGTTGGGCCGAAGGGCCTGTTTCCATGTTGTAAACTTCTATGATTCTATGAACCATGACAGGCACATCACCCAGGCACACGTCCTGCTTTCTTGCAGGAGAAGGTGGCGCATATCAAGAGGCAGCAAGTGGCCATGGCATTTAGCCCTCGAGCTTGTTCCACCATTCAATGAGATCGTGGTGGACCTGTGACCTAACTCCATGTACCTGTCTTAGCCCCATCTCCATTAATACCCTCTTGGTTCACAGAAATCTATCAATCTCAGATTTAACATTCATAAGTGAGCTAGCATCAACTGCCATCTGTAGAAGAGCGTTCCAAATGTCTCCCATCCTTTGCATGTAGAAGCATTTCCTAACTTCACTCCTGCACATCCTGGGTCTAAATGTTAGGCTATGTCCCTGCGTCCTAGTATTCAAGTGTAGGAGACCTCCAAAAACAGTTACAAATGTCTCGGCAGCCAGAGGCAATAATCCAGCCACTAACCTGTAAATCCTGCATGGCCCCTTTAAATAACGTTGGTGGGGGGGTCCTCCAGGCACTCTAAGACACGTTCAGATGGTCAGGGTTAAGACTGTGAGTTGATTGAGCGTTAGTCCCAAAATGGTGTCTATCTCAGCGTTGCACACTGATTGAAGCCATACTTTACACGATTCCAGCGTTCGTTATCGCCAAAACAACGGGCGCTACACGGCCCAATTTAGTGCCCACTTTGTCTTATTAGCTGAAAGTCTAATCTCATTTAGAAGGTTTACAGTATGGGACAGTATTGCATTCTCTGCATGTCAATCTTTATATTGTCCATCTCTTCTATCAAGGAGCAGAGTTCTAAACACATCGCTCGCTTAAATTCTAAGCGTAAAATGTCAGGGGGCAGGACCAATAAAATATTTGAATCAATGCAAGGAACTTTTTTTCACTTTATTTGAAACTTTAAAAGAAAATGATTTACAAGTTCCCTTGAACTGCTTTCTGCTGTTTGGCAAACAACAACTGAGTAAATTTAAGAGTCAGAAAGTTCAGATACGGTTTGAATGAGTTTTATACAAGACATTTTTACTTACATGAGTGTTACCCATTTTTCTTCAGCTGTGTATCCTTTCCTGAAGCTCAGACTGTAGGAAATTTGTGGTGCAATTTTTATATGAGGAGCAATAAAATCCATACGTATGCAGATTGGGCGTGACTTCACAGCAATGGGATAGGATCCAGTGATAAAAGGTTTAATAAGTAACGCCTGATCCATTACCTTGACTTTGAGATGCTGCATTAGGGTTAGGCACATAGAGATAGAGTTAAGGTTATTCAGACAAGCTTTCAAAAGTAAATAAAACATCGGTCTATTCATAGGGCAAGGGCAACAAAATCATTACCTGGGTTATTACTATTAAAGGGCATGATAGTATAGTGCACCAAGTCCCGTTCACCCATCACCCCTGTGCTCGCTGATTTGGCTCCCAGTCCGGCAACGCCTCAATTTTAAAATTCTCATTCTTCTCCATGGCCTCGCCCTTCGCCATCTCTGTAACCTCCACCAGCCCTACAACCCTCCGAGATCTCTGCGTTTCTCCAATTCTGGCCTCTTGCGCATCCCCGATTTCCATCGCCCCACCATTGGCGGCCGTGCCTTCATCTGCCTAGACCCTGAGCTCTGGAATTCCCTCCCTAAACCTCCCAACCTCTCTCTCCTTCTTTAAGACCCTCCTGTCCTACTACCCCCTTACGTGGCTCGGTGTAAAATTTTGTTTGCTAACGCTCCTGTGAAGCACCTTGGGAGGTTTTACCATGTTAAAGGCGCTATATAAATATATTGTTGGATATGTTACTGGACTAGTAATCCAGAGAATGTGTGTTCAAATCTCACCATGGCAGTTTGAGAATTTGAATTCAGCAAAAAAAAACCCATAAAGCTATCAGATTGTCATAAAACCCAACTGGTTCACTAATGGGAAGGAAACCTGCCGTCGTTACCCAGTCTGGCCTATATGTGACTCCAGCCGCACTCCTATGCGATTGATTCTTAAATGCCCTTCTGAAGTGATCTAGCAAGCCACTCTGTTGTATCAGAAGAAGGCCCTCCATCACCTTCTCACAGCAATTTTGGGTGGGCAATAAATGCCGTCCTTGCCAGTGTCGCCCACATCCCGAGAATGAATAATAAAAACATAATTATCTGCAGACGGTATCAGCAAAGCTGGTGCTCATGTACTTTCCTTCAGTAAAGGGAGGATTTGAACTCCCTCCATCCCTCAAAATGGAACTGTAGTGAGATGGTTGACTTACTGGCCTGTTCCCACCCCGCCATTTTTCCTTTCGCCTTCCACTTGGTGGGAGCCTTGTTAATTTATGCAAACCAGGTCCAATGATGCATATGGGACCTTGATGCAATTCTAACTGCCTACAGTGTCACTGGCAGCACTCTTGCCTCTGAGTCAGAAGGTCGTGGGTTCAAGTCGCACTCCCGAGACTTGAGCCCATGATCCAGGCTGATACTCCAGTGCAGCACTGAGGGAATGCTGTACTGTTGGAGGTACCGTTTATCGGATGAGACATTAAACCGAGGCCCCGTCTACCCTCTCAGGTGGTCGTAAGAGATCCCCGGTGTCCTGGCTAATATTTATCCCTCAACTAACATCGCTAAAAATCTGGTCATTATCACATTGCTGTTTGTTGGATCTTGCTGTGCGCAAATTGGCTATCACGCTTCCTACGTTACAACAGTGACTACACTTCACAAAATACTTCATTGGCTGTAAAACGCTTTGGGATGTCCTGATGTCGTGAAAGATGCTATATAAATGCAAGTTCTTTCCTTTTCTGCATCTTCTATAACCCTTTGTTGCGCACATGCGTCGCATGCACTTACTTTTCATATTTTCTATACATTGCTGAGTGATAACACACGCAATCTTTTTCATCTTTTTAGTCACATGAATAAGGAACCAAATTAAAGGCTCCTTGCAAAATAACAAAAAAAACAAAACTGGATCTTTTGCTCTCATAGACTTACTTAGAATTTACAGCACAGAAACAGGCCATTCGGCCCAACTGGTCCATGTCGGTTTTTATATGCTGCACCCGAGCCTCCTCTCATCCTATTTCATCTAACCCTGTCTGCATATCCTTCTATTCCTTTCTCCCTCACGTACTTATTTAGCTTCCCCTTAAAGGCATCTATGCTCTTCGTCTCAACTACTCCAGCGCCTCTATATCCTTTTTATAATATGGAGACCAGAACTGTACATAATACTTCAAGTGTGGTCTAACCAAGGTTCTTAACAAGTCTAACATAACTTCCCTGCTTTTCAATTCTGTCCCTCTAGAAGTGAATCCCTGTGCTTTATTTGCATTTTTTAATGGCCTTATTAACTTAAGTTGCTACTTCTAATGATTTGTGAATGTGTACCCCGAGATCCCTTTGCTCCTCAACCCAATTTAGACTCTTATTTTCCAAGGAGTATGTGGCCTCCTTATTCCTCCTACCAAAATACACCAGCTCACATTTATCTGTGTTGACATTTTTTATATTGAAACACAATCAATCTGATCATTATGGTGTTTCAAGGCACTCGGTGATAATGACAGCACTGTCTGCATTGGGCTTTAACTCACTCTGATGAACGTCCAATGTGGGTCACACCTGGGTAAAGGACTGGAAAAGAGTAGAATGAAAGGGAAAGGAGTTGGGGAAAAATGTAGCGAACCACATATTAAATTTGCAACATGCATTGTAAATGGTTCAATATACATGGGTACATCATGAACTTTACTTGGATCATGGAAGTATTTACAGTTTAAACATAAATTTACTGTTTAAATTTACTTTAACAGAAATAGATAGAAAAATGTAACAATGAATCATAATCCTTTGCAACTCGCCAAGGCTTCTTCGACAGCACCTCCCAAACCCGCGTCCTCTACCACCTGGAAGGACAAGGGCAGTAGGCACATGGGAACAACACCACCTGCACGTTCCCCTCCAAGTCACACACCATCCCGACTTGGAAATATATCGCCGTTCCTTCATCATCGCTGGATCAAAATCCTGGAACTCCTTTCCTAACAGCACTGTGGGAGGACCTTCACCACATGGACTGTAGAAGGCGGCTCACCACCACCTTCTCAAGGGCAATTAGGGATGGGCAATAAATGCTGGTCTTGCCAGCGGCGCCCACATCCCATGAACGAATAAAAAAAATCTATCTCTTGAAGATAAAACATTTTGGTAACTCATATTTGGTGACTCTTACCTAATTTCTTTACTCCTAAAATGAATCTTTTCTGCAATAAGGACATTCATTTCTCATTTGATCTTGTCTCAAAGTGCTGTGATTTCACTTAGTCACCAATGTTTCACCGTGAATGATATTAATTACAGATGAGACGAACGATGACTCATAAGGGCTTGACAGTACAGTACACATTGAAAGGAGCATTGTTATTGTATTGGGGAATTGCCAGTCAGGTGTGGTTCCAAGAATAGCTCAAGAACTTGTTCCATAAAGTGCAGTCAAATCCCACCATGCTGGTAGCCAGGAAGTGGTAAGGTTTAGACCATACTTTGGTTCAATCTATGTCCAGACAAAGTAAATTAAAGCATCGGATACAAATCACTGGGGCAGTCTCCCCCCATGAAAACTGCAACCAATCGCTTCTGCAGTCACAGTCCAAGTCATCTCATTCACCACTCCCCTAATCCTGCATCGTATAATACTGAAAACATTCAGCCAACATTTACATCAGTGACTCGCTGCAAGGCAGACTCATAAACTGCTCTACAAACACTCTTCAGACCAAAGTGATGAAGGTTTCATTGTGCACCCAAACACAATCAATTGCATCAAATCATTAACCACCAGAAGTGTGAACCCTTAATGCCTTTCTTAAGAAAGAAAGAACTTGCATTTAAATAGCACCTTTCACAAACTCAGGATGTCCAAAAGCGCAAAACAGCCAATGAAGTACTTTTTGAAGTGTAGTCACTGTTGTAATGTAGGGAAATGTGGCATCCAAATTGCACACAGCAAGGTCCCACCATCAGCAATGAGGGACAAATATTGGCCAGGACACTGGGGAGAATTCCCCTGCTCTTCTTCAAAAAAGTGCCATGAGAGCTTTTATGTCCATCTGAGAGGGCAAGTGGGGCCTCAGTTTAACGTCTCATCTAAAAGACAGCACCTCCAGCAGTGCAGTGCTCCCTCAGTACTACACTGGGAGTGTCAGCTTGGATTACATGCTCAAGTCTCTGGAGTGGGACTATGAACCCACAACTTTCTGGCTCAGAGGCAAGAGTGCTACCCACTGAGCCACAGCTGGCACCTCATTTTTTTTCAGTGAGTTCACTCACTCCAATACTTCCACGAGGTGCACCCTCAGTGGCTTCAGCAGAACTGGTAGTCGGCTGCTGTGGATAAAGTTGGGATCCTTGAGATGCTCGTGGCCGGTGGCCTCTGGAGCTCGAGCCCCTGAGGCCATGCCTGCAGACTGTAGCTCCTCAGCTGCTATAGGTGCTATCTGACCTAGTCGATTTTCAGGCACAATGATGGATACTGGTTGAGGGGGGTGACGAGAGGCAGAATTGGCTACCATCTTTGATAGTTCCTCCCAAACCTGCGACCTCCTAGAAGGACAAGGGCAGCAGGTACATGGGAACACCATCACCTCCAAGTTCCTCTCCAAGTCACACACCATCCTGACTTGGACATATATCAGCCGTTCCATCATCGTCGCTGGGTCAAAATCCAGGAACTCCCTACCTAACAGCACTGTGGGAGCAACTTCATCACACGGACCGCAGCGGTTCAAGAAGAAGGCTCACCACCACCTTCTCAAGGGCAATTAGGGATGGGCAATAAATGCTGGCCTTGCCTCTGATCCCACTGCTCTGAGAGAGAGCAGACTGCAGGAGATGAGTGGCACCTTGAAAACCTCTGTCCACTTGGTGCACCAATGTCTCTCCAAGGTAGAGCAGACTTTGGAGCCCAGAGTCTGGATGGCAGCTATCTGAGTTTCCTTCAAAGTTTCATTGGCTGGTGAAACAGACTCCTGCTGTGAGTGCTTGGCTGCAGTATCCCTGGCGGCGGCCACACACTCCAGGGTAGATTTCAGAGCAGAAATGCCATGTGACAGAACTCCACACATGCTGGAAGTGGCCTCCTCCATGCTGTGCTCAACATCTTTGGCAGCCTTCCAATACATCATATAATTGCTGGTGTGCCTCAAACATTTTTCTTTTCATGGCCATATCCCTGAGGTCCCATCTCTGTCCCGCTCAGCAGAGTTAGGAGAGGACATCGTCCTCCTAAGCAGGACAGAGATGAATAAATCTCTGGCGTCAGGGCATGAAAAGAAAAATGCTTGAGGCATGCCAGCAATTATATGACAATAACAGTAATGCTCTGCTTCCTGCAGGAGCCTGGTGAGGCCAAACAGCTTTGTTAGTAAATTGCAGCATGAAAACTTAGATGTCAGCCGTGGCTCATTTGGTAGCATCCTTGTTTCTAAGTCAGAAGGTTGTGGGTTCAGTTTACACTCTAGAGACTTGAGCACAAAATCTAGGCTGACATTTCAATGCTGCACTGTCAGAGGTGCCATAATCTTGGATGAGATGTTAAACCGAGTCCTCGTCTGCCCTCTCATGTGGATGCAAAAGATCCCATGGCACTATTTTGAAGAAGAGCAGGGGAGTTCTCCCCAGTGTCCTGGGCAACATTTATTCCTTAACCAACATCAGAATCACATAACTGTCTGTGGGACCTTGCTGTGCGTAAATTGGTTGCCACGTTTCCTACATAACAGTGACACTTCAAAAGTACTTATTTGGCTGTAAAGGGGATGTCCTGAGGTCGGGAAAGGCATTATACAAATGCAAGTCTTTCTTTCTTTAGTTTCTGATGTGAGTTGAGATCCCTCTTGTTCGTTGATGTATTATACTGGGGTCTGTGCACGGTGTAACCACTATTGTAGAGTGACATACTATAACACATATAACAAAGAAAAAAAAGTTTCAAAATTTCACTAATAACATGCAATTAATTATAATTCGCCAAGCAATGACATGATCTATGGTATTCTGAGTTTCACTTTCACTTGAGATCAGGCATAATTAATGAATCTTTGTTATCAGGGGTTCTCATCTAGTTTACTGTATGAATGTATATTGGTCTGTTTGTGGACTACCTGATTAGTATGCAAAATGTGCATTCATCGAACCAGCAGGTGACAGTTGCTGGCAGTCATACCTTAAAATGCACCTAGCGATTTACATAAAAAAACAGTCTTAAGCAAAACAATGCAGATGCTGGAAATCAAACAATAAACAGAAAATGTTGGAAACACACGGCAGATCAGTCATGATCTAATTGAATGGTTGTAAACAATTTTACAACACCAAGTTATAGTCCAGCAATTTTATTTTAAATTCACAAGCTTTCGGAGGCTACCTCCTTCCTCAGGTGAACGATGTGGAAATGAAATCCTCGAAATGAAGTCGCATTTATAAATCACAGAACAATGCTTGGTGATTACAGACAGTTTTTTCAACTGCCCGTTGCCAAGGCAATCAGTGTGCAGACAGACAGGTGTTACCTGCCAGGTCTCAGAATATACAAATCACCAAAAAAAACAACAAACAAAAAAAAACAGAGATAGAGAGGTAGAAACATAGAAAAGACAGCAACTGACCCGTTATATTAAAAACAGATAATATTTGTTCGCTGGTGGGGTAACGTGTAGCGTGACATGAACCCAAGATCCCGGTTGAGGCCGTCCTCATGGATGCGGAACTTGGCTATCAATTTCTGCTCGACGATTTTGCGTTGTCGTGTGTCTCGAAGGCCGCCTTGGAGTACGCTTACCCGAAGGTCGGTGGCTGAATGTCCTTGACTGCTGAAGTGTTCCCCGACTGGGAGGGAACCCTCCTGTTTGGCGATTGTTGCGCGGTGTCCGTTCATCCGTTCATTTCCACATCGTTCACCTGAGGAAGGAGGTAGCCTCCGAAAGCTTGTGAATTTAAAATAAAATTGCTGGACTATAACTTGGTGTTGTAAAATTGTTTACAATTGTCAACCCCAGTCCATCACCGGCATCTCCACATCATAATTGAATGGTGGAACAGGCTCGAGGGGCTGAATGGCCTCCTCCTGTTCCTATGTTCTGAGGTATTCAGCGCCTGTGGAGCAAACAGATGTTAAACCGTTGGGTTCAGAGCCTTCTTCAGAGCCTAAATGTAAGGGGCAAACAGGCAGATGAATAAAATCAGAAAAAGGGAAGGGGGGAATATTTCTATGTTATAATAAACAGATGAACCTATGGAGGAATGTTGACATTTATTGTAAGGGGAATGGAATATAAAAGTAGAGATGTTTTGCTACATTGTACAGGGCATTGGTGAGACCACATCTAGAATACTGTGTGCAGTTTTGGTCTCCTTATTTAAGAAAGAACGTAATTGCTTTAGAGGCGGTTCAGAGAAGGTTCACTTGACTGATTCCTGGGATGAGGGGGTTATCTTATGAGGAAAGGTTGGACAAGTTGGGCCTGTATACACTGGAGTTTAGAAGAATGAGAGGTGATCTTATTGAAACATATAAGATCCTGAGGGGACTAGAAAGATGTTTCCCCTTGTGGGAGAGACTAGAACTAGGGGCCACTGTTTAAAAATAAGGGGTCTCCCATTTAAGACGGAGATTAGAAGAAATTTTTTCTCTCAGAGGGTCGTGAGTCTGTGGAACTCCCTTCCCCAGAGAGCGGTGGAGGCAGGGTCACTGAATATTTTTAAGGCTGAGTTAGATAGATTCCTGATTAACAAGGGAGTCAAAGGTTATAGTAGGTAGATGGGAAAGTAGGGTTGAGATCACAATCAGATCAGCCACAATCTTATCAAATGGCAGAGCAGGCTCGAGGGGCCAAATGGCCTACTCCTGCTCTTAATTCGTATGTTCATATGGAATTGTGAGTGGAATAATGCAGATCACCTTACATAGAATTACATAGAGCCTACAGCACAGAAACAAGCCATTCAGCCTAACTGGCCTATGCCGGTGTTTATGCTCCACATGAGCCTCCTCCCTTGTTCATCTCATCCTATCAGCATATCCTTCTATTCCTTTCTCCCTCATGTGCTTATCTAACTTCCCCTTAAATGCATCTATGCTATTCACCTCAACTACTCCTTGTGGTAGCAAGTTCCGCATTCTAACAACTTTCCGGGTAAAGAAGTTTCTCTTGAATTCCCTATTGGATTTATTGGTGACTGTCTTATATTTGTGGCCCCTAGTTTTGGTCTTCCCCACAAGTGGAAACATCTTCTCTACGTCTATCCTATCAAACCCCTTCATAATTTTAAAGACCTTTCTTAGGACAGCCTTCAGCCTTCTCTTTTCTAGAGAAGAGCCCCAGCCAGTTCAGTATTACCCGATAATTATAATGGGGCCGATTTTCGGGTGACAGAGCGGGTGCGTTGGAGGTGGGTGGCTCCGAAAATCACTAAAATCCAGAGTGGGTCCGGAGCTCGACTCCAACCTGCTGACTTCCGGGTTCCCCAGTGACGTGTCCGGGTGCGCGCGCGCCTCCCGAATGTGGAAGTCCCACCAGCAATTAAAGCTGGCGGGATAATAATTTGCATAGTTTCTCCGATAGTAGAGGTACTTGAACTACTTGATGACCAGACATTTTGGCAGGGATGCAATTTTGAAGGAAACACTCCCTGTTGCAACAGACGTGTTTCAGCCAGCTGCCAGTGGGAGATGCAAACGCTTATTTGACAGGTGGGAAGAAAACGTCATTTATTACTTTCCACCCAAAACTATGCTGTGCAAACATATTTCACTACTTTGCGGACCCCCTCAAACTCACACCATCAGGATAAGAGGGCGCCATGGCTGCATTCACCACTTCATCCGAGGAGGAGCAACATCACCATCCTCGCCAGGCACTGCGTCCACCTCCGCCACATGGAGCTCCACAACACAGTGCTGCGCCACAGGCACCTGCACAAGAGCACGGAGGGCAACAACAGAGAGAGCGACGTCGCAGGAGGCACTACCCTCGCAATAGGGTCTACAGACTGAGATTCAGCATCCTGGACCTCTCTGAGGAGCAGTGCATAGGGAGGCTTAGAGTCAGTCGCCAGGTAGTCGCAGACATCTGCAGCCTCCTTCATGCCGAGCTGCTCCCAGCTGGGCCGAGCAGCATCTCCTCAGCTGTCGCTGTCAAGGTCACCACTGCCCCCAACTTCTTCGTCACCAGATCATTCCAGGGTGCCACCGGGGACATCGCCGGGGTCTCTTAGTCGTCTGCACACAAGTGCATAAGGCAAGTCACTGATGGGTTGCTTCGCAGGGCCTCACACTACATCAACTTCCCCATGGACGACCTCAGCCAGGCGGAGAGAGCAGTGCGATTCCACGCTGTGGCTGGCTTCCCACAGGTGCAGACTGTAATCGATTGCACCCATATAGCAATCCGAGCACTTCCACACGAGCCAGGACTGTTCATCAACAGGAAGGGCTATCACTCCATCAACACTCAGCTTGTTTGTGAGCACCGCAAGAGATTCCTTTACGTGTGCGCCAGATTCCCTGGCAGCTGCCACGATTCCTTCACCCTCCGGGAGTCCAACATCCCGCCTCTCTTCCAAGCACCGAACACCCTTAAGGGCTGACTCCTCGGGGACAAGGGATACCCCCTGCACACGTGGCTCATGACACCTCTGAGGAACCCCACCACCGAACAACAGTGTCGATATAACGACAGCCACATCGCTACCAGGGTCTACAATTGAGCATGCTATAGGGCTGCTCAAGATGCGCTTCAGGTGCCTTGATCGTTCTGGGGGAGCGCTTCAATATGCACCAGACAGAGTGAGACACATTATAGTCATGTGTTGTGCCCTGCACAACAAGGCACAACAGAGAGGGGTGCCACTTGAGGAGGCCCCATCCACATCTGTCACCCACATTGAGAAGGAGGAGGAGGCGGAGGAGGAGGAGGAGCAGGAGCAACCCATGGGCAGAACAGCGGCTCACCTGGCTGCTCATGAGGCCAGGGAGTCACTGATATGTGAACGGTTCTCCTAACATCAGAAAGTGTGAAGACTCCAGTCCTCACCACCTGGATAGAGCAGCGGCCACACCAGTGCCCCTACCCCGCTAACCCCCTGCACAAAACAGTCCTGCAACTACACATAAGCCCACTATAGAGTGACCCAATGGGTGGCATCAAGTGTGGGCGTTCATGGTGAACCTCATGAAAGGGCCTTATTACAGAAGCCAGTCAAGCATGGCCAAGACGTGGCAGTAGTGGTGACAATAATAATATTTAATGTGAGTTTAACAAAAAGCAAACATAAATAAAAAACATGATCAACCATCAAACACCCTTGTGCATCCCCTTCGTGCAGGTTGCTCTTGTTCATGCCCTGACCGATTAGATGCTTTGGGCCTACGCCCTCTGGGTTTTGAAGCCCGTGAGGGCCCCTCCAAAGACTGCTCCAACTGCACCTGTGCAGGGGCAGACTCGGCCACCTGGAGAAGAGGCAGCATTGCGGGTACTGGTTGAGAGGAGGGCAACAGGTGAGACGTGGGGGTGCTTTGAGTGGCGTCCCCACTTCCATGTCCCCTTTCGCCATCATCCCTCCCTTGGGCCAGGCCCACACCACTCCTGCTACTCTGCTGGACGACAGTTTGGAGGACATGTGTGAAGCCTTGTAAGGCCAGTGCTAGTGTATCTGCCTGTCTGTTTAATGTGGCAGAATATGTTTGCACAGCATAGTTTTGAGTCTGAACGGCCGTTGTCAGGGCCTGAATGGACTCATTTGTGAGCCCTGCTTGAAGCTCCACGGAGGCTAGCCTTCCCTCCATCGCAGATATTCTCACACCTACCCGCGACACTATCTCGGAGATGCCCTCACGTCCCTGTGACAGTATCTCAGAGATTCCCTCCCATACCTGTGCCACCATTCCACTCATGCAGGAGTTGGACTCCTCCATCCTCTGCGCTATTGTGGAGAGTGCGCGTGGCACCTGTTCCAGCACCTCGCAAATGTGCTGGTGCCCCTCGATCATTCTCCTTTTAAAGGATGGCCCCCAGGGTTCAGCATCTGTGTCCAGATGAGCAGAGCCTGGAGAGGAGTGCTCCCACCGACGCGGACTCTCCACAGCTGCCCCTGCCACTAGTGTCTGCTCGTGTTCATATGTGTGTGGTAACTTATCATGTGCGAACTCAACTAACTGAGGACTAGGACCCACCGAGGTGTAAGTATCTGTGCTAGTGGATGGCTCGTTAAGATGTGACGGTGCCCCCTCAGAGGCTGGCAGGTCCTCTGAGGAATCGCCCTCTGCCGTCACAGCAATCGCTGAAGGCCCTGTAAGAGAACAGAAGACAATATTAAGTATCATCACAGATGTGTCATGTTGCAATGAGCATACTGAGCTGCTGAAGATGGCAAGGCATGTTAACATCAATTCATATTGTGTGTGATGAATGTTAAAATTCTGTCACCAGACGTTTGTCAGGTGCCAGTCTCGGTGTCCCCGACAGACGGGCACTCGAGGGTGCGCCTCAACTCCAGCACCTCCTGCTCTGCGTCTGTGAGGACGATGATCTATTGCGGCCCCCGCTCCGGTCCTCGCCCTCTCCCGTGCATTCTAGGCTCTCTTCTCCTATAAGGGAAGAAAGTACAGATGCGTGAGTGAGTGATGGTGAAGTGGCCAACCGATGAATGCATTGGTTTGCGTGAGGCTGACCGTGAAAGAGATGCATCAGAGGGTGAGTATGAGACAGAGCCATGACATTGTGTGAGGATTGGATTGAGTGGTAGTGGTGGGGAGAGTAATGGGGAGGTGAGGAAGTGCAGATAAATTGAGGATGAGTTTTGAGTGGACGTGAGGAGTGATGTGATAGAGTAGTGTTGGCAGTGCCGAATGAGTTGGGGGGTGGGGGCGGTGATGTGGAAGACGGAATGCAGGAGAGTGAGTAAGTGTATTCACTTTGGCTGACCTAGTTAGGTCATTGAAGCGCTTCCTGCACTGGATCCAGATGCGGGAGATGTTACTGCTGCTGGTGACCTCCTCTGCCACCTCGAGCCAGGCTTTCTAGGTGGCAAAGGCAGGCCATTTCCCCCCGTCAGCCGGGTAGAACACATCCCTCCTCCTCCTCACCCCATCTAGTAGCTCCTGGAGTGAGGCATCGATAAATCTAGGAGCAGCCTTTTCCCTGTGCTGCTCCATTGTGGTGTGTGGGTGTTTGCTCCAGGAGCAGCCATTGGAGGATTGCCCCTTTAAATAGAGCTCCTCCAGCTGACAGCCTGTGATGCGGGTGCGCAGTCCGCCCGCTGCGCAGTTTTCCGATGGGAAACCCGGAAGTCACGTTAAGTGGCTTCAATTTACCCACGATCGCGTGGGGAGCAGACAGATTTTATTGGGCGGGTTACCCACACGCCCAATTGCCCCCCCCCCCCCCGCCCCTGCAGCCATCCCGCCTCCCCGCTAATATCGGGGCCAATCTCTCAGTCGAGTAATGCAAAACCAGCCCCCATATATGAACTATGCCATGGGAGATAAGCTGGTAAATAATTAAAAAACATTACAAAACATTGGCTTTCCGAAATCCTACCACTCTCTGCATAGTGTTCAATGGCGAGTGGATTGCGTGGGACGAGAAAAACATTGAACCCCATGGTATCATAATTCAATGCCTGAATTGCTCAAGTAAAATATCGTAAAATAACATGATTTGTAGCAGTGTACAACGGCAAACTTGCAAGTGAAAAGGCAGTGCAAAGTATTTGTCAAAGGCACAATGGAAATATTTTCAACTTTCAGGAGAAATTACACTATAAACCATCTTACACAAATATTCAACGTGTCAGCTTTGAGCAGTCAAAGCAATAGAATATGACAGAGTTCACCTAATGCATGACAGTTCACAGTGAGGACCTCTGTGAACCTGGTGAGTCAGTGCCACTTCCCGTAGCAACAGATATCAATACGGTATACACGAGTTGGCAGCTTGATTTCGTAAAATTGGCCTTATGTCTGAGACATGCCAAGAGAGAAAAGCTAGTAAATAAATAAAAACATCACAAAAGCAGCAGAGTATCAGCTTTCTCAACCCATATCAGTCTGTACACAGTAGTCAGTGGTAAATATATTCTGTGGAACTGTGGAAAACATATTCAGTTTCTAAGAAGAAACTGTTTCCACTGGCAGGAGGATCGATAACCAGAGGACACAGATTTAAGGTAATTGGCAAAAGAACCGGAGTGAGATGAGGAGAATTTTTTTTTAACGCAGCGAGTTGTTATGATCTGGAATGCACTGACTGAAAGGGCGGTGGAAGCAGATTCAATAGTAACTTTCAATAGGGAATTGGATAAATACTTGAAAAGGAAAACATTTGCAGGACTATGCGGAAAGAACAGGGGAGTGAGACAAATTGGATAGCTCTTTCAAAGAGCCGGCACGGGCACGATGGACCAAATGGCCTCCTTCTGTGCTGTAAGATTCTACAATTCTATGAACTAGGGTTTGAAACATTGAGTCCCTTAAGACATAAACAGTCTGATTTTCAGAAATATGGTCCCATAGGAAATGGTGAATTTCATAGACACATTGGGCTTCATTTTAGCACCCGCTATCGGGTGCGTTCCTGGCGGGGGGGCTCCGAAAATCGGGGAATCCCGGAGCGGGTCCGGAGCCCGGCTCCAACCCGCCCACTTCCAGGTTCCCAACAGATGCGCCGACGTGCGCGCGCAGCCCCCGCATGTGGGACTCCTGCAGGCAATTAAAGCCAGCGGGGTGCCACTTAAAATATAATTTTGCGATTTCAGGTCATTAACTGACCTGATTAGGGGAATATGTCAGGAGGGGTGGGATTTTATAGACAACTCGGACTGTTTCCCACACTGGGGGAAACACTCCCAGTTCAAATGGACGTGTTGCAGCTGTCAGCCTGTGGCAGCTGCAAAGATCCATTTGACAGGTGTGGCGGGGAGACCCTCACTCATTGCAGGAGGCCACTCTGTCACTTGGGACAAAGTTTGGCCTCCACCACCCTCCTCCTAACAACAAAATTCACCAACTTGCACACTTACCCCGGGGTCCAGAGACATGTACCTACCTTGCGGACCCCCTCAGATGTACATCTTCCGGATGGGGGCCGCCGTAGCTGCAGTCATGACCTCCTCGGAGGACGAACAGCATCACCAGCCTCGCCGGCCACGCCGGCCACCTCTGACACGTGGAGCTCCACAACACAGTGCTGTGACACATCCACCTGCGCAGCAGGAGGGAGGGCAACCGCAGAGAGAGATGCATCGCAGAGGGCACTACCCTCGCCACAGGGTCTACAGACCGAGGCTCAGCTTCCTGGACCTCTCTGAGCAGCAGTGCACACGGAGGCTCAGAGTCACTCGACATGTAGTCGTGGACATCTGCAGCCTCCTTCATGCCAAGCTGCTCCCGGTTGGCCCGAGCACCATCTTCTTACCTGTTGCTGTCAAAGTCACCACTGTCCTCAACAACTTCTCCTCCACATCCTTCCAGGGTGCCACTGGGGACATCGCTGACGTCTCTCAGTCGTCTGCACAAAAGAGCCCTGCAAATACACCTACACTACTCTGCAGTGACACAATGGGTGTCATCAGTTGTGGGTCTTCATCGTGATCCTCAGGAAAGGGCATTATTGCACAAACCAGACAAGATTCGCAAAGACGTGGCAGTAGTGGTGCCAATATAATATGTAATGTGAGTTGGTCAGAAATTCAATATAAGTAAAAACCATGACAAACCCTCAAACACCCTTGTGTATCCCCTTCATGCTCATGACACGTTTGCCTTACGCTGCCTACTGCACATATGTGATGCATGCCCTGTGGCTGCAGCACAGGTAGTGGCAGGTTGAGTGAGGCTGACCGTGAGAGAGATGCACGAGAGGGTGAGTATGAGATAGAGCCATGAGATTGTATGAGGATTGGGTTGAGTGGTAGTGGCGGGATGAGTACTGGCGAGGTGAGTAAGTGCAGGTAAGATGAGGATGAGCTTTGAGCGGGTATGAGGGGTGATGTGACAGAGTAGTGTTGGCAGTGCAGAAGGAGATGTGGGGTGGGGGTGGTGATGTGGCAGATGGAGTGTAGGGGAATGAGTAAGTGTACTCACTTTGGCTGACCTACTTAGGTCATTGGAGCGCCTCCTGCACTGTATGCAGGTGGGCGATATGTTGGTGGTGCTGGTGACCTCCTCTGCCACCTCGAGCCAGGCCTTCCTGGTGGCAGAGGCAGGCCGCTCCCTCCCGCCCGCCGGGGGGAAGATCTCTGTCCTCCCCCTCCTCCTCACCCCATCTAATGATACCTGGAGTGAGGCATCATTAAACTGGGAGCAGCCTTCCCCCTGGGCTGCTCCATGCTGTAATTTTTGCTATTTGTTGCAGCATCTGTCAGTGGAGGACTGCCCCTTTAAATAGAGCTCCTCCAGCTGACAGATCTTACTGCGCATGCGCAGTCCGCCCGACGCGCAGATCAGCAGCGGGGAACGCGGAAGACCAGGTAAGTGGATCCAATTCGGCTGCGATCGCGCGGGGGGCAGACTGATTTCGCCGGGCGCGTTACCCACACACCCAATAGCCCCCCCGCCGCGAACCCGCAGCCCTGGTAACATCGAGCTAATTAAATTAAAATGTTGATAATTTGAATTCCTGCAGATCAGGAGAAGGAATTACCATGTTAAAACAGGATCATGACTCCATTATTAGGTAAAAGCATATTTTTAACATCTGCTACTAGTAGCAGTACAATTACTAATCATGAAATATGCCATTAACAATTTCCTAAATTAAAGACTACATTTTCTTTTTTTTTAGAAGTTCCCACTGCGCCTTCTTTACATCAAGACAAGCCAGCATTTTCAATATAGGAACATAAGAAATAGGAGCAGGAGCAGGCTTTATGGCCCCTCAAGCCTGCTCTGCCATACAATAAGATCATGGCTGATCTTCCACCTCAACTTCAATATGGGACTTTAAACTTCAGCCCCAACACTCTTGATCACCTGCAGCCCAACCCTGGGACAGGAAATGATGCAATGTTGACACTCCTTCTGCCTGTTTGGAGTCAGCACAGAAATAGGTGGGACGGTCTAGATTAAGAGTATTGGCGCATAATCACAACTCATCTTTTCTAAAATAATTCACTCAGGTATTACAATAGCATTTACAGCACAGAAACAGGCCATTCTGCCCAACATGGGTCCATGCATGCAGATCACTAAAATGTAGTGGCCAAGTACAAAAAAATAATCAAAAAAGCTCCTGGAATGTTAGCCGTTATAACGAGAGGGCTAGAATTTAAAGGGAAGGAAGTTTTGCTACAGCAATGCAAAGCCCTGGTTAGACCACATCTGGAGTACCGTGTACAGCAGCAGAAAGAAAGTGTACTTTAGGCACTACAGATAAAGTGAAAACTAGAAGGCGTAAAGCGATTAACCCAGCATCAAAGCTGAAGGACAGGCTAGTGTGTGGCCCAACTAAGAATTCGATATACGAACACACAGAGTACAAAGAATAAATTAAATGAACTACAGGCATAAATTTAAATTGGAGGGTATGACATGATAGCTATTACTGAGACATGGCTGCAGCATGGTCAGGATTGGGAACTAAATATACAAGGTTATAAAGTCTACAGGAGAGATAGGGAAAATGGAAGAGGGGGAGGAGTAGCCTTAGTGATTAGAGATGGAATCACTTCAATGATAAAGGAGGATATAACGAGAGGTAAGCAGCCAACAGAGACCTTATGGGTTGAATTGAGAAACAGCAAAGGATCTAAGACTATAGTGGGAGTTGTGTATAGGACCCATGGCAGCAGCTCTGAAGTGCTAGATTGTATAAATGCAGAGATTAGACAAGCATGTAACAAAGGCATAGTGGTCTTAATGGGGGACTTTAACTTTCACATAGATTGGGAAAAGCAGACTAGCATCTGTCAGAAAGGTAGTGAATTTCTTGAGTGTGTCCGGGATAGTTTTCTATAGCAGTATGGCCTAGAGGCAATGAGGGGGCAAGCCATACTAGATTTAGTAATGAGTAATGAACCAGATTTAGTTAACAGCTTAACTGTGCGTGAACATCTATCCAATAGTGATCATAATATGATCGAGTTCAAGGTAGTGTTTGAAAGGGAAAAAAGTGAATCAGCTGCTAAGATTCTAGACTTGGGTAAGGCCGACTTCAATGGGATGAGACAGAGACTGTCCACAGTAAACTGGGCAAATCTGTTAATGGGTAAAACGACTGATGATCAGTGGGAAATGTTTAAAGAAACATTTAACGTGATACAGAACCGGTTTATACCCCTGAGGGGCAAGAACTCTACTTGCCAAAAAAAAAGCCATGGACAACCAAAGAGGTAAGGGACAGTATAAGACATAAGGAAAGGGCATACAAAAAGGCAAAAAATGGCACAGATCCTGGCGAATGGGAAAGATACAAAGATCAACAAAGGGTCACAAAACAGATAGTAAGAGCTACAAAAAGAGAGTATGAAAAGAAATTTGCAAGGGACATCAAAAGCAATACGAAGAACTTTTATAGTTATATTAGGAAAAAGGGGGTGGTCAGGAGCAGTGTTGGCCCCTTAAAAACTGAAAGTGGGGATATTGTCATTGAAAATGGGGAAATGGCAGACATGTTGAATAATTACTTTGCGTCAGTATTTATAGCAGAAAAAGAGGATAGCATGCTGGAAATTCCAAGAAAACGAATATTGAATCGGGGACAGGGACTCAAAAAAATTAACATAGGTAAAACAACAGTAATGAAGAAAATAACAGCACGAAAGAGTGATAAATACCCAGGACCAGATGGTTTCCATCCCAGGGTTTTAAAGGAAGTAGGTGAGCACATTGCAGATGCCCTAACTATAATCTTTCAAAGTTCTCTAGATTCAGGAACTGTCCCTCTAGATTGGAAAATTGCACATGTCACTCCGCCTTTTAAGAAAGGAGAAAGAGGGAAACCAGGGAATTATAGACCAGTTAGCCTAACATCTGTTGTGGGGAAAATGCTGGAGTCTATAATTAAGGATAGGGTGACTGAACACCTCGAAAATTTTCAGTTAATCAAAGAGAGCATGGATTTGTGAAAGGTAGGTCGTGCCTGACAAACCTGATTGAATTTTTTGAAGAGGTGACTAAAGTAGTGGACAGTCAATGGATGTTATTTATATGGACTTCCAGAAGGCATTTGATAAAGTCACACATAAGAGACTGTTAGCTAAGATAGAAGCCCATGGAATCGAGGGAAAAGTACTTGGTTAGGAAGTTGGCTGAGCGAAAGGCAACAGAGAGTCAGGATAATGGGTAGGTACTCACATTGGCAGGATGTGACTAGTGGAGTCCCACACGGATCTGTCTTGGGGCCACAATTATTCACAATATTTATTAACGACTTAGATGAAGGCATAGAAAGTCTCATATCTAAGTTTGCCGATAACACAAAGATTGGTGGCATTGTAAGCAGTGTAGATGAAAACATAAAATGACAAAGGGATATTGATAGATTTTGTGAATGGGCAAAACTGTGGCAAATGGAATTCAATGTACACAAATGTGAGGTCATCCACTTTGGACCAAAAAAGGATAGAACAGGGTACTTTCTAAATGGTAAAAAGTTAAAAACAGTGGATATCCAAAGGGGCTTACGGGTTCAGGTACATAGATCATTGAAGTGTCATGAACAGGTGCAGAAAATAATCAAGAAGGCTAATGGAATGCTGGCCGTTATATCTAGAGGACCAGAGTACAAGGGGGCAGAAGTTATGCTGCAGCTATACAAAACCCTGGTTAGACCGCACCTGGAGTACTGTGAGCAGTAAAGTCCATCACCAAGAGTGGCTCGGTAGCACCACTACTGACCGAGCTGGCCACGTCCTGAAGGACATAGCTGCCAGACTGGGCCTGCGGCAGGTGGTGAGCGAACCAACACGAGGGAAAAACTTACTTGACCTCATCCTCACTAATCTACCTGTCGCAAATTCATCTGTCCATTACAGTATTGGTAGGAGTGATCACCGCACAGTCCTCATGGAGACAAAGTCCCGTCTTCGCACTGAGGATACCATCCAACGAGTTGTGTGGCACTACCACCGTGCTAAATGGGATAGATTCAGAACAGATCTAGCAGCTCAAAACTGGGCATCCATGAGCTAAGCGATTCCACAACCAACGGATCAGATCAAAGCTCTGCAGACCTGCCACATCCAGTCGTAAATGGTGGTGGACAATTTTTTTTTAAATATTTTTTTTATTCGTTCACGGGATGTGGGCGTCGCTGGCAAGGCCGGCATTTATTGCCCATCCCTAATTGCCCTCGAGAAGGTGGTGGTGAGCCGCCTTCTTGAACCGCTGCAGTCCGTGTGGTGACGGTTCTCCCACAGTGCTGTTAGGAAGGGAGTTCCAGGATTTTGACCCAGCGACAATGAAGGAACGGCGATATATTTCCAAGTCGGGATGGTGTGTGACTTGGAGGGGAACGTGCAGGTGGTGTTGTTCCCATGCGCCTGCTGCCCTTGTCCTTCTAGGTGGTAGAGGTCGCGGGTTTGGGAGGTGCTGTCGAAGAAGCCTTGGCGAGTTGCTGCAGTGCATCCTGTGGATGGTGCACACTGCAGCCACAGTGCGCCAGTGGTGAAGGGAGTGGATGTTTAGGGTGGTGGATGGGGTGCCAATCAAGCGGGCTGCTTTATCTTGGATGGTGTCGAGCTTCTTGAGTGTTGTTGGAGCTGCACTCATCCAGGCAAGTGGAGAGTATTCCATCACACTCCTGACTTGTGCCTTGTAGATGGTGGAAAGGCTTTGGGGAGTCAGGAGGTGAGTCACTCGCCGCAGAATACCCAGCCTCTGACCTGCTCTCGTAGCCACAGTATTTATATGGCTGGTCCAGTTAAGTTTCTGGTCAATGGTGACCCCCAGGATGTTGATGGTGGGGGATTCGGCGATGGTAATGCCGTTGAATGTCAAGGGGAGGTGGTTAGACTCTCTCTTGTTGGAGATGGTCATTGCCTGGCACTTATCTGGCGCGAATGTTACTTGCCACTTATCAGCCCAAGCCTGGATGTTGTCCAGGTCTTGCTGCATGCAGGCTCGGACTGCTTCATTATCTGAGGGGTTGCGAATGGAACTGAACACTGTGCAGTCATCAGCGAACATCCCCATTTCTGACCTTATGATGGAGGGAAGGTCATTGATGAAGCAGCTGAAGATGGTTGGGCCTATGACACTGCCCTGAGGAACTCCTGCAGCAATGCCCTGGGGCTGAGATGATTGGCCTCCAACAACCACTACCATCTTCCTTTGTGCTAGGTATGACTCCAGCCACTGGAGAGTTTTCCCCCTGATTCCCATTGACTTCAATTTTACTAGGGCTCCTTGGTGCCACACTCGGTCAAATGCTGCCTTGATGTCAAGGGCAGTCACTCTCACCTCACCTCTGGAATTCAGCTCTTTTGTCCATGTTTGGACCAAGGCTGTAATGAGGTTTGGAGCCGAGTGGTCCTGGCGGAACCCAAACTGAGTATCGGTGAGCAGGTTATTGGTGAGTAAGTGCCGCTTGATAGCACTGTCGACGACACCTTCCATCACTTTGCTGATGATTGAGAGTAGACTGATGGGGCGATAATTGGCCGGATTGGATTTGTCCTGCTTTTTGTGGACAGGACATACCTGGGCAATTTTCCACATTGTCGGGTGGATGCCAGTGTTGTAGCTGTACTGGAACAGCTTGGCTAGAGGCGCAGCTAGTTCTGGAGCACAAGTCTTCAGCACTACAGCTGGGATGTTGTCAGGGCCCATAGCCTTTGCTGTATCCAGTGCACTCAGCCGTTTCTTGATATCACGTGGAGTGAATCGAATTGGCCGAAGACTGGCTTCCGTGATGGTGGGGATATCGGGAGGAGGCTGAGATGGATTATCCACTCGGCACTTCTGGCTGAAGATGGTTGCAAACGCTTCAGCCTTGTCTTTTGCACTCACGTGCTGGACTCCGCCATCATTGAGAATGGGGATGTTTGCAGAGCCTCCTCCTCCCGTTAGTTGTTTAATTGTCCACCACCATTCACGACTGGATGTGGCAGGACTGCAGAGCTTTGATCTGATCCGTTGGTTGTGGAATCGCTTAGCTCTGTCTATATCATGTTGCTTCCGCTGTTTAGCATGCATGTAGTCCTGAGTTGTAGCTTCACCAGGTTGGCACCTCATTTTTCGGTACGCCTGGTGCTGTTCTTCTACACTCCTCATTGAACCAGGGTTGATCCCCTGGCTTGTTGGTAATGGTAGAGTGAGGAATATGCCGGGCCATGAGGTTACAGATTGTGCTGGAATACAATTCTGCTGCTGCTGATGGCCCACAGCGCCTCATGGATGCCCAGTTTTGAGCTGCTAGATCTGTTCTGAATCTATCCCATTCAGCACGGTGGTAGTGCCACACAACACGTTGGATGGTGTCCTCAGTGCGAAGACGGGATTTCATCTCCACGAGGACTGTGCGGTGGTCACTCCTACCAATACTGTCATGGACAGATGCATTTGCGACAGGTCGATTGGTGAGGACGAGGTCAAGTCGGTTTTTCCCTCGTGTTGGTTCGCTCACCACCTGCCGCAGGCCCAGTCTAGCAGCTATGTCCTTCAGGACTCGGCCAGCTCGGTCAGTAGTGGTGCTACCGAGCCACTCTTGGTGATGGACATTGAAGTCCCCCACCCAGAGTACATTTTGTGCCCTTGCTACCCTCAGTTCTTCCTCCAAGTGGTGTTCAACATGGAGGAGGACTGATTCATCAGCTGAGGGAGGACGGTAGGTGGTCATCAGCAGGAGGTTTCCTTGCCCATGTTTGACCTGATGCCATGAGATTTCATGGGGTCCAGAGTCAATGTTGAGGACTCCCAGGGCCACTCCCTCCTCACTGTACCGCCACCTCTGGTGGGTCTGTTCTGCCGGTGGGACAGGACATACCCAGGGATGGTGATGGAAGAGTCTGGGACGTTGGCTGAAAGATATGATTCTGTGAGTATGGCTGTGTCAGGCTGTTGCTTGACTGGTCTGTGGGACAGCTCTCCCAATTTTGGCACAAGTCCCCAGATGTTAGTCAGGAGGACCTTGCAGGGTCGACTGGGCTTGGAGTTTTGCCGTTGTCGTGTCCGGTGCCTAGTGGTCCGATGCCGGGTTGTCCGTCCGGTTTTATTCTTTTTCTGACTTTTCGTAGCGAGATTTTACAACTGAGTGGCTTGCTCGGCCATTTCAGCGGGCAATTAAGAATCAACCACATTGCTGTGAGTCTGGAGTCACATATAGGCCAGACCGGGTCAGGGCGGCAGGCTTCCTTCCCTAAAGGACATTAGTGAACCAGATGGGTTTTTACAACAATCCGGTAGTTTCATGGCCATCATTACTGATACTAGTATTTTAATTCCAGATTTTTATTTAATTAATTGAATTTAAATTCGCCAGCTGCCGTGGCGGGATTTGAACTCATGACTCTGGATTTTAGTCCAGGCCTCTGGATTACTAGCCCAGTAACATAACCACTATGCTACCGTACCCAGTATGAACAGGAGGAGGAGGCTCTGTAAACATCCCCATCCTCAATGATGGCAGAGTCCAGCCCATGAGTGCAAAAGACAAGGCTGAAGCGTTTGCAACCATCTTCAGCCAGAAGTGTCGAGTGGATGATCCATCTTGGCCTCCTCCCGATATCCCCACCATCACAAAAGCCAGTCTTCAGCCAATTCGATTCACTCCACGTGATATCAAGAAACGGCTGAGTGCACTGGATACAGCAAAGGCTATGAGCCCCGACAACATCCCGGCTGTCGTGCTGAAGACTTGTGCTCCAGAACTAGCTGCGCCTCTAGCCAAGCTGTTCCAGTACAGCGACAACATTGGCATCTATCCGACAACGTGGAAAATTGCCCAGGTATGTCCTGTCCACAAAAAGCAGGACAAATCTAATCCGGCCAATTACCGTCCCATCAGTCTACTCTCAATCATCAGCAAGGTGATGGAAGGTGTCGTCGACAGTGCTATCAAGCGGCACTTACTCACCAATAACCTGATCACCGATGCTCAGTTTGGGTTCCGCCAGGACCACTCGGCTCCAGACCTCATTAGAGCCTTCATCCAAACATGGATAAAAGAGCTGAATTCCAGAGGTGAGTTGAGAGTGACTGCCCTTGACATCAAGGCAGCATTTGACCAAGTATGGCACCAAGGAGCCCTAGTAAAATTGAAGTCAATGGGAATCAGGGGGAAAACACTGCAGTGTCTGGAGTCATACCTAGCACAAAGGTAGATGGGAGTGGTTGTTGGAGGCCAATCATCTCAGCCCCAGGACATTGCTGCAGGAGTTCCTCAGGGCAGTGTCCTAGGCCCAACCATCTTCAGCTACTTCATCAATGACCTTCCCTCCATCATAAGGTCAGAAATGGGGATGTTCGCTGATGATTGCACAGTGTTCAGTTCCATTCGCAACTCCTCAAATAATGAAGCAGTCCGAGCCCGCATGCAGCAAGACCTGGACAACATCCAGGCTTGGGCTGACAAGTGACAAGTAACATTTGCGCCAGACAAGTGCCAGGCAATGACCATCTCCAACAAGAGAGAGCCTAACCACCTCCCCTTGACTTTCAATGGCATTACCATCACCAAATCCCCCACTATCAAAAACCTGGGGGTCACCATTGACCAGAAACTTAACTGGACCAGCCATATAAATACTGTGGCTACAAGAGCAGGTCAGAGGCTGGGTATTCTGTGCCGAGTGACTCATCTCCTGACTCCCCAAAGCCTTTCCACCATCGACAAGGCACAAGTCAGGAATGTGATAGAATACTCTCCACTTGCCTGGATGAGTGCAGCTCCAACAACACTCAAGAAGCTCGACACCATCCAGGACAAAGCAGCCCGCTTGATTGGCACCCCATCCACCACCCTAAACATTCACTCCCTTCACCATCGGCGCACAGTGGCTGCAGTGAGTACCATCCACAGGATGCACTGCAGCAACTCGCCAACGCTTCTTGAACAGCACCTCCCAAACTCGCGACCTCTACCGCCTAGAAGGATATGAGCAGCAGGCACATGGGAACAACACCACCTGCACGTTCCCCTCCAAGTCACACACCATCCCGACTTGGAAATATATCGCCGTTCCTTCATCGTCGCTGGGTCAAAATCCTGGAACTCCCTTCCTAACAGCACTGTGGGAGAAACTTCACCACACGGACTGCAGCGGTTCAAGGCAGCGGCTCACCACCACCTTCTCAAGGGCAATGAGGGATGGGCAATAAATGCCGGCCTTGCCAGCGACGCCCACATTCCATGAACGAATAAAAAAAATGTTCTGGGCACCGCATCTTCGGAAGGACACATTGGCCTTGGAGGGAGCGCAGCGTAGGTTTTCTTGAATGATACCCGGACTTCAAGGGTTAAGTTACAAGGAGAGGTTACACAAATTGGGGTTGTATTCTCTAGAGCTTAGAAGGTTAAGGGGTGATCTGATCAAAGTTTATAAGGCATTAAGGGGAACAGATAGGGTGGATAGAGAGAAACTATTTCTGCTGGTTGGGGATTCTAGGACTGGGGACACAGTCTAAAAATTAGAGCCAGACCTTTCAGGAGTGAGATTAGAAAACACTTCTACACACAGGGGGTGGTAGGAGTTTGGAACTCTCTTCCGCAAACGGCAATTGATGCTAGCTCAATTGCTAATTTTAAATCTGAGATAGATAGCTTTTTGCCAACCAAAGGCATTAAGGGATATGGGCTAAAGGCAGGTATATGGAGTTAGAACACAGATCGGCCATGATCTTATCAATTGGCGGAGCAGGCACGAGGGGCTGAATGGCCCACTCCTGTTCCTATGTTCCTACAGTTCTGGACACCGCTATTTAGAAAGGAACGAGTGCAGCGCAGATTCACCAGAACGTCACCAGGGCTCCAAGGATTAGATTATGAGGAGAGTTTACATAAACTCGGCTTGTATTCCCTGGAATATAGAAGGTCAAGGATGATTTGATTGAGGGTTTTAGGATTTTGAAAGGAATTAATAGGGTAGATAGAGAAAAACTTTTTCCACTGGTGGGGGAGTCTAGGTTCAGGGGACATAACCTTAAAGTCAGAGCCAGGCCATTCATGAGAGAAGTTAGGAAACACTTCTTCACGCAAAGGATGTTGGAAGTGTGGAACTCTCTGCCATAAAAAGCAGTAGATGCAAGCTCAATTAATCATTTTAAATCTGAGATTGATAGATTTTTGGTCGCCAAGGATATTAAGGAATATGGTGTCAAGGTGGATGGATGGAGTTACGATATAGATCAGCAATCTTATTGAATGACGGAACAGTCTCGAGGGGCTGAATGGCCTACTCCTGTTGCTTTGTTCCTATGCCGGTGTTTGTGCTCCACACGAGCCTCCTCCCACCTTACTTTATCTAACCCTATCAGCATAACCTTCTATTCATTTTTCCCCTCGTGTTTATCTAGCTTCCCCTTAAATGCATCTATGTTATTCGCCTCAACCTCTCCACGTAGCAGCGAGTTCCACATTCTAACCACTCTCTGGGTAAAGAAGTTTCTCCTGAGTTCCTTATTAGATTTATTAGTGACTATCTTATATTTATGGCCCAAGATGCATATAAATATAAATAATAAAAAGTAAGCATGATAATAAATAATAAAGGTAATAATAAGTAAAGGCAATTATTAAGTTTTATAAATATATACTAATGGATCTCCTGTGCTTTTGATTATCGGTAGACTGGGCTTTGCAGTATGGTTGTGGTGTTTAGTTTCTAACCTTTAAACCACAGCTTAAATACTTCCTTAGAGTCTTAAGTCAAATTTGGAGCTGCTTGTAAACTGCTCAGGTACAATTAGAGGTTTTCCCTTGATGTTTACATAACACTAGCTTAGAATATGGAATTATTCTGATGTGCTCAGGTTAAAAATGAACTAAAGATCTACAGAGACAAACCAGTTTTGAACAATTTCTTTTGCCTTTTACTCTCCGTAATCCAGAAAAATCTCTCAGTAAACAGCTGTCCAGGGCTTCTATACATTATTTTGGGGTATAAATGGCTGTTTAAGGGGCCGGCCATGATAATTGATTGTTGAGTTCCATTGGATTCCAGTTGTTACACATTCTATATCACAGGCAAGTTCCTAAAGTTCTCCACCACTGGAGTTTTCCTCGTTTCATGTCTGGGTCTGTTGTAGGGGATGTTGCACTTAATGGGAAGCTGGATAAACAGTTGAGGGAGAAAGGAGTTGAAGGTTATGCTGATAGGGTGAGATGAAGTAGGATGGGAAGAGGCTCGTGTGGAGCATGAACACGGGCATGGACCAATTTGGCTGAATGGCTTGTTTCTGTGTTGTAAATTCTATGGAATTGATAGAGATTGATTTGCTATGATTAGTTGGCAGCTCCATGGTATTGTTGTATCCTGTGAATACCAGGATGGTAAAGGCCAACTATATGGTCCTCAGCTGTGTCTCAGTGGGTAGATCTCCCATCTCTGAGTTAGATGGTTGTGGATTCAAGCCCCACTCTAGAGACTTTAACACATAATCTAAGATAACACTTTAGTGCAGTACTGAGGGAGTGCTGTGCTGTCTCTTGGATGATACGTTAAACCGAGGCCCCGTCCTCCCTCTCAGGTGGACGTAAAAGATCCCATGGCACTATTTCGAAGAAGAGCAGGGGAGTTCTCCCCGGTGTCCTGCCCAATATTTACCCCTGAACCAACATCACTAAAACAGATTATCTGTTTGTGGGACCTTGCTGTATGCAAATTGGCTGCCACATTTCCTGCAACGACTACTCTCCAAAGTACTTCATAAGCTGTAAAGCGCTTTGAGTGGTCCTGAGGTTGTGAAAGGCACTTATATAAATGAAAGTCTTTCTTTTCTCGACTAGCAATTCCTATGGCCCCAAACGATTAAATCATGCTTAATTACACAGGGAGTGCTTAGACAATGCGCGGTTAATCCTTTCTTAGTGAAAAAGCAGTAATTTCTAACCTATAATTGTTTTGTTTATTAATTTTCTAACCTTATTGAGTAAATCAAATTGAGCGATGTCCATGCAGATTACAAGGGCCAATGTAAAATGTAGCTAATTGCTGGTAATATCAAAATGCCAATAATGGTTGCCAAAAGCTTGGTCAAAGAGGTAGGTTTTAAGGAGCGACTTAAAGCAGGAGAGAGAGGTAGAGAGGCAGAGAGATTTAGGGAGGGAATTGAGGAAGCTATGAAAAGGAAGCAGTGGTTGCATTTTCTATCTGTGCTCTCATAGTTCTCTGAACCAGGCGATCCCACTACCTGACTGGATATATCTCACAGCATGCTCTGTTGCAGTTCTGCTTTGGGAGCTGCTAAAACTATCTCCAAGACTGCTGCTGTTCCAGCTTTACTACAGGAAAATAAATAACAGATAATCGTTATCACCCACATCTCTGAAAAATAACTGCTTTCGGTCCACCTTTCAAGTGTCCTGGTCAGGACTACAACAATCCTCGCAGCAACATTTACAGTTCGGACCATATTAAAAAGTACAACTACCTTCCTACTTTCATTGTGCTAAAAAAAAAAGAACTATCATATTTGCTTGATATGGCGTAGTCCTTTGCATTCTGCCTCCACAGACATACCTGCATTAGTAAATATGTAACTGAGGTAAAAACAACTTATTGATTTCCAAGGACACACACAGAAACCAGGAATGTTTGACTGACATGAACTACCTTTGCTATCTGTATAAGGTCAATTCTGCTATCAGCCGTGAACAGTCAGTACCAGCTCACACTTGCCCCAACTAATGATTTCCATGACACATGTATTACACTGTTTTAGAGATTTTCACTAAGTCACAGTAAACTTGGCCTTTTCTAATGAACTACGCTGCCTACATGCAAACCAAGAGCAGGAAGCTTGAGAAACTCGGCATCACCACCAGCAGCAACCAAGCCTCCCCCGGTACCACAGTTGCAACCACAGGGAAGTCCATTGTCAACTTGTCCGACCACACCCTTCAACCAGACGAAATCGAAGTTCTCAGCCGAGGGCTCAATTTCTGCCCCACCACCAAAATGGACCCCATCGGTCTCGCGGCGGACACAGAGGAATTCATCAGGAGAATGAGGCTCCGGGAATTCTTCCACAAATCCCAAGATGTCAGCAGCGAACCCAATGAGACAATCAACGATCCGGAACAGCAGACAGAGGGATCCGCGGTACAGCAACCGAAGAAGAAAGAGTCAAATTGGACCCCTCCGGAGGGTCACTGCCCTAAGCTTGACATGTATGCTCAAGCTGTCAGGAGATGCGTCAATGCCAGATTCATCAGCCGCACTCACAAGACAGTCCAGAATGTCACCCGAGCACAACACAACGCCATCAACGCTCTCAAGACCAACTGCAACATCGTCATCAAACCAGCGGACAAAGGAGGAGCCATCGTCATACAGAACAGAACGGACTATTGCAAAGAAGCATACCGACAACTGGACAACCAGGAACACTACAGATGGTTACCTGCAGATCCGACCAAAGAACACACCCACCAGCTCAACAAACTGATCAAGACCTTCGATCCAGACCTTCAAAGCATCCTACGCGCTCTCATCCCACGTACTCCCCGCGTGGGAGACTTCTACTGCCTCCCAAAGATACACAAATCCAACACACCCGGACGTCCTATCATATCAGGCAACGGAACCCTGTGTGAGAACCTCTCTGGATACGTCGAGGGCATCCTGAAACCCATCGTACAGGGAACCCCCAGCTTCTGTCGCGACACTACAGACTTCCTACAAAAACTCAGCACCCACGGACCAGTTGAACCAGGAACACTTCTCACCATGATGGATGTCTCGGCACTCTACACCAGTATCCCCCACGATGACGGCATCGCTGCAACAGCCTCAGTATTCAACACCAACAGCCAATCTCCAGACGCCATCCTACAACTCATCCGCTTCATCCTGGATCACAATGTCTTCACCTTCAACAACCAGTTCTTTATCCAAACACACAGAACAGCCATGGGGACCAAATTCGCACCCCAATACGCCAACATTTTCATGCACAAGTTCGAGCACAACTTCTTCACTGCACAGGACCTCCAACCAACGCTATACACCAGATACATCGACGACATTTTCTTCCTATGGACCCACGGTGAAGAATCACTGAAGAGACTACACGATAACATCAACAAGTTCCATCCCACCATCAAACTCACCATGGACTACTCCTCAAAATCGGTTTCATTCTTGGACACACGAATCTCCATCGAAGACGGGCACCTCAGCACCACACTCTACCGCAAGCCCACGGACAACCTCGTGATGCTCCACTTCTCCAGCTTCCAACCTAACCACGTCAAAGAGGCCATCCCCTATGGACAGGCCCTGCGAATACACAGGATCTGCTCAGACGAGGAGGAACACGATGGACACCTACAGACGCTGAAAGAAGCCCTCGTAAGAACGGGATATGACGTTCGACTCGTCGATCGACAGTTCCGACGGGCCACAGCGAAAAATCGCATAGACCTCCTCAGAAGACAAACACGGGATGCAACCAACAGAGTACTCTTCGTCGTCCAGTACTTCCCTGGAGCGGAGAAACTACGCCATGTTCTTCGCAGCCTTCAACGTCATCGATGACGACGAACACCTCGCTAGGGCCATCCCCACACCTCCACTGCTCGCCTTCAAACAGCCACCTAACCTCAAACAGACCATCGTTCGCAGCAAATTTCCCAGCTTTCAGGAGAACAGCGTCCACAACACCACACAACCCTGCTGCGGCAACCTCTGCAAGGCATGCCAGATCATCAACACAGATACCACCATCACACGAGAGGACACCACCCACCAGGTACACGGTTCATACTCCTGTGACTCGGCCAACTTTGTCTACCTAATACGTTGCAGGAAAGGATGCCCTGGAGCATGGTACATTGGCGAGACCATGCAGACACTGCGACAACGGATGAACGGACACCGCACAACAATCGCCAGACAGGAGGGTTCCCTCCCAGTCGGGGAACACTTCAGCAGTCAAGGACATTCAGCCACCGATCTTCGGGTAAGCGTTCTCCAAGGCGGCCTTCGAGACACACGACAACGCAAAATCGTCGAGCAGAAATTGATAGCCAAGTTCCGCACCCATGAGGACAGCCTCAACCGGGATCTTGAGTTCATGTCACGCTACATGTAACCCCACCTGACGTAGAGTCATCCAGACTCAAGTCATAGTTGGCTTGTTCTCCATACACAGATGCGGCCGGACCTGCTGCAATTTCCAGCAAAAAAAAGTTATCTGTTTTTAATAAAACCAGGGGTCACAGTCTCAGGATACGGGGTATGCCATTTAGAACCGAGTTGAGGAGAAATTTCTTCACTCAGAGGGTGGCGAACCTGTCGAATTCTCTACCATAGAAGGCAGTGGAGGCCAAGTCATTAGATGTATTCAAGAAGGAGATATATATATTTTTTAATGCTAAAGGGATCAAGGGATATGAGGAAAAAGCGGGAACAGGTTAGATGATCAGCCATGATCACTTTGAATGGCGGAGCAGACCCGAAGGGCTGAATGGCCTCCTCCTGCTCCTATTTTCTATGTTTCTATGTTACGTGGCTTGGTGTCAAATTTTGTCTGGCAACATTTCTGTGAAACACCTTGGGGCATCTTACTACATTAAAGGTGCGATATAAATGCAAGATGAACCATTTTTGTGTGAAAGTATTCACCATTTAACATAAATTACATTAAAATGCATCACCGTGTCACTTGCACATGATGTGATCAAATCACTTATTTTCTAAAGACACTGCTTCTTTACATTTTAAATTACAGAATATTTATACTGACTGAAAGAAAAGCAATTATATTTGTATAATTTAATCACTAAGACAAGTCTTTGAGTGAACAATAAAAAAATGAACTTGAATGCTTAGATTTGCTATTTGATTTGTGAAGCGCTGTGGGACATTTTACTACGCTAAAGGTGCAATATAAATGCAAATTGTTGTTGCATATAGGGCAATTAGGGATGGGCAATAAATGCCGGCCTCGTCAGCGACGCCCACATCCCATGAACGAATAAAAAAAATATAGGTTTCCAAGTAGAAAAAAGAGAAAGATGTCCTAAATTTGAATATCTGTTGCTTATGACACCCTAACTGCCAATTCTCCAAAATGTCAATAATATCCTGTAATTGTAATCCAACCACACCAGTTGCTTTAGGCAGCCTCGTTGATCTTATGCACTACGCCAATTTTGAGCTGGTCCATTCAGGGGCGATGTCAGAAAGCACTTCTTCACCCAAAGGGTAGTTAAAATCTGGAACTCTATCCCCCATAAACCTGTTGAGGCTGGGGGTCGATTGAAAATTTAAAAACGGAGATTGATAGATTTTTGTTAGGCGAGAGTATTAAGAGTTACAGAACCAAGGTGGGTAAATGGAGTTGAGATACAGATCATCCTCGAGCATAACTGAATGACAGAACATGCTCGAGGGGCTGAATGGCCTCCTCCTGTTCCAATGTTCTCCAGTCTCTCCGCATAACTGAAGTCCCTCATCTCTGGCACCATTCTACTAAAATCTCCTCTGCTTCCTCTCCAAGGCCTCGACATCCTTCCTAAAGTGCGGTGCCCAGAATTGGACAATAAAAAATGCTCCAGTTGAGTTCAATCACTTCCCACCATCAGTTGCCTTGTTGAACAATGATGTGGCGATGCCGGTGATGGACCGGGGGTGTACAAATGTGAGGAATCTTACAACACCAGGTTATAGTCCAACAGTTTTATTTGAAAATCACAAGCTTTCGGAGGCTTTCTCCTCACCTGACGAAGGAGGTAATCTCCGAAAGCTTATGATTTTCAAATAAAACTGTTGGACTATATGTGGAGATGCCGGTGATGGACTGGGGCTGACAATTGTAAACAATTTTACAACACCAAGTTATAGTCCAGCAATTTTATTTTAAATTCACAAGCTTTCGGAGGCTTCCTCCTTCGTCAGGTGAACGATTTTCACATCGTTCACCTGAGGAAGGAGGAAGCCTCCGAAAGCTTGTGAATTTAAAATAAAATTGCTGGACTATAACTTGGTGTTGTAAAATTGTTTACAATTGTTGGACTATAAACCTGGTGTTGTAAGATTCCTCACATTTGTTGAACAATGAGTCGGTGCAGGTCTTATCCATTGCAAATATGACGGTTCACCCATTGACACCTGACCCGCCCACCCAGACCAGCAGCAGCAGCTCGCTTCGCTTGAATTACGACGGCTGACCCTGAGCGCGCGCGCGCGCGCGGATTCTCGGACACGAGCACGCGGGCCTCGTCGAAGGAGCGCGCGCACGCGGACGCGGCCGCGGATTCTCGGACACGAGCCTAGTCGAAGGGGCGCGCACGTCACGTCACGCCGCGCACGGTCACGGAGTGCCGGTCCGTAGCGATGGCGTCCGGTCGCCCGTGAAGTCGGAAGTGAGCGCGTTGAAGCCGCAGCCGCAGCCGCAGCGAGAGGCCGGTCGCCCGGCCTGGGGTGCAGGGTCCGAGCTCCGGCGGCCTTCTGGTTTTCTTCCCTCCCTCCCTCCCTGCTCTGTGGTGTGTCGCGATGGATTAGGAGCAACCGACAAGACTCCTCTCAAAGCCCGACTGCAGCAGGGTCCCCGGTCCCCGGGCCGGGCCTGGTCGACAGGCCGCCAGCAATGAACATTGACGTGGAGTTTCACATCCGTCAGAACTACCCGTGGTCCAAGCTCCCAGGCAACGTCAAACAGGTGAGGCAGGGCCCGGCCCAAGGTCGGGCAGCCTGACCCGGGGGGTAGGGTTGGGAGAGAGCCGCCGGCCGGTGGGTCGCACTCTCGCCTCTGAATCAGGAAGGTCGTGGGTTCACGTCCCACTCCAGAGACTTGAGCACAAAATCCAGGCTGACACACTCAGTGCGGTGCCGAGGGAGTGCCGCACCGTCGGAGGTGCCGTCTTTCGGATGAGACGTTAAACCCGTCTGGCCTCACAGGTGGATGTAAAAGATCCCCATGGCACTATTTCGAAAGAAGAGCAGGGGAAGTTCTCCGTGTTGCCCTGGCCGATATTTATTCTTCGACCTTCCTCGGATCTGGTTATTTATCTCCATGCTGTTTGTGGGACCTTGCTGTGTGCAAATTGGCTGTCTTCCCTCCCGGCAGCATCCCCATATCCAAAGGATAGCCCTCTTTGCAGCTGTATTACTCAAGCACTGGTGCAGTCCTGAAGATATTATTGGTGTAATGTGCTGCTTCCTTGAGCAATAACTATATATGAAGATGAATGAGAGCGCCTTTTTATAAAAGGGTTGTGATAATATGCATTAAATGCAAATTGGAAATTTTAAAATATGAAGCAGGGCAATTTTTATTGGGTGCAGCTATTGACTTAATTACCAGTTAAGTTGTTTTGCAAAATAAAGCACTTTTGTGAGACGATCAGCTTTGCATTCATTCCATATATCAGGTTTAGTTTTATCTTCGTACAATATATTCTTAAAAGTTTGATCAATACATACTTAAAAGTTTAAGTCTTTGAACTTATTGAAGTGCAAGTCTTTCAATGAAATAAACTTTGTAAAGTAAAGGATTCAGAAATGTAAGCGTGTTGCTTGCAATAAGTAATGCTGGGTTTCTCACGGAGCCTAATGGTACCATACTGGAAAAACTCACTGAATGAGATGACATCTGAGCTTCACTGAAAGCAGCTGCTGTTGTTTAGAGTTGCTGCTACACTTGGTTGCAACGGAGTTGGGGGAAAAGTTGTAGAATATATTTGTTGTATGTTTGAGATTGCATGTTTTATGCAGAATTATTTTTCCAATATTATTATTTATTTGTAATTATTTAATTCTGTATGGCTTTCTTGCTAGAAAGATTAATAGTGATTCTACAACTAATAATGAGGAAACAATAGATATGTGCAAAATTATTGCACAGTACTTTGTGTCAGCTTGGTTTAGTGGTAATACTCTCACCTGAGTCAGAAGGCTGTGCATTCAAACCCCACTCCAGGACTTAAACACATAATTTAGACTGACAGTGCAGTACAGACGGAAGTGTTATATTGTTGGCGATGTCGTCATTCAGATGTGATGTAAACTGTCTCCCAGTTCAAATGGCTGTAAAAGAGATCATGGTACTATTTGAAGAAGAGTGGGGAATTCTTTCAGCTAATATTCTTTCCTTGACCAGCCCAATCAAAAACAGATTAACTGGTCATTTGTCATTTGCTGTGACTGCACTTCAAAAGAAAGAAAGATTTGCATTTATATAGCGCCTTTCATGACCTCAGGGCATGCCAAAGCGCTTTACAACTAATGAAGTACTTTTGAAGTGTTGTCACTGTTTTAATGTAGGAAACGGGCCAGCCAATTTGTGCACAGTAAGCTCCCACATTGTGGTAAATGATCAGATAATCTGTTTTGGTGATGTTGGTTCAGGGAGAAATATTGGCCAGTGCACCGGGGTGAACTCCTCTGCTCTTCTGGGATCTTTTACGTCCACCTGAGTGGGCAGAAGGGACCTCAGTTTAACATCTCATCCGATAAATGGCACCTCCGACAGTGCAGCACTCCCTCAGTACTGCACCAGGAGTGTCAGCCTAGTTTTGTGCTCAAGTCCCTGAAGTGGGGCTTGAACCGTAATTCATTGGTTATGAAGTGGTTTGAGATGTAATCTAGTAATGTTATTGATTGATGATTTGTGATACCCGTGACAAGTCCACTCATAATTCAAAGTTGCATAATTCAATTTTTTTAGCACTAAATTCCCACTTTGTGTTATTTACACTGCTTAACTAACATTATTGAATACTTCAAATTTTTTTAATGCAAAAAATTCACTTGTTAGTAGATTGTATAAGCGTGTGTATTTTTGTAGCAGCTGTTGTAATTTGCAACACAGAAACAGGCCATTTGGTTCAACTGGTCCATGCCAGTGTTTATGCTCCACACGACCCTCTTCATCTAACCCTATCAGTATAACCCTCTATTTCTTTCTCCCTTGTTTTAAGCTTTTTGAGTTTTATTCTGAAGTCTTTCTGAAATCCCACAGTCACTTGCGTTAGACACATCCTGAAAGCTAGAAACCTAGTATTTGAATCCTGAGATCAGTCTTTCATTCTCCATGTATCTGTTAATTTTGACACTTCCACTGCAAATGTTTTAGGCTGCTTCTGTTTTTAAAAAAAATTAAGGATTTTAAAATCTTTTTTCGCTGCAGCAGGTGTGATGGTGGATTCTGATGGCCTGTGTTCTGAATGGTCAGTGCATGATGACATACACACTGAACGTTTGTGACATAATTGCAGCAAGGTTCTTGAGTGATAATTCACGGTTGATTCGCAGGAAATAAGTTGTTATGGGAAACTATAAAAGACTGAATTAAATTAAACCAGACTGCAATCATTCTGCAGCATATATCTAATAAGAACTTAAGAAATAGGAACAGGAGTAGGCCATACGGCCCTTCGAGCCTGCTCCGCCATTCAACAAGATCATGGCTGATCTTCTATCTCAACACCCCTTTCCTGCCCGATCCCCATATCCCTTGATTCCCTCAGTGTCCAAAAATCTATCAATCTCAATCTTCAATATACTCAATAACTGAGCATCCACAGCCCCCTGGGGTAGAAAATTCCAAAGATTCACAACCCTCTGAGTGAAGACATTTTTCCTCATCTCCTAAATGGCCAACCCCTTATTTTTAGACTATGTCCTCCAGTTATAGACTCTCCAGCCAGGGGAAACAGTCTCTCAGCATCTACCCTGTGAAGCCCTCTAAGAATTTTATGAGTTTTAATGAGATCACCTCTCATTCTTCTAAACTTCAGAGAGTATAGGCACATTCTACTCAACCTCTCCTCATAGGACAACCCTCTCATCCCAGGGATCAATCTAGTGAACCTTCATTGCACCCCCTCTAAGGCAAGTATATCCTTCCTTAGGTAAGGAGACCAAAACAGTACACTGTACTCCAGGTGTGGTCTCACCAGAGCCCTATATAATTGCAGTAAGACCTCCTTACTCTTACACTCCAACCCCCTTACAATAAAGTCTAACATACCATTTGCCTTCCTAATTGCTTGCTGTACCTGCATGTTAACTTTCTGTGATTCGTGTACAAGGACACCCAAATCCCTCTGACTACCAACATTTCTTAGTCTCTCACCTTTTTAAAAAAATATTCTGCTTTTCTATTCTTCCTCCCAAAGTCGATAATTTCACATTTCCCCACATTATACTCCATCTGCCACCTTCTCGCCCACTCACTTAATCTGTCTATATGCCTTTGCAACCTCTTTGTGTCCTCCTTACAGCTTACTTCCCACCTAGCTTTATATCGTCGGCAAACATGGATACATTACAGTCGGTCCTTTCATCTTGGTCATTGATATATATTGTAAACAGCTGAGGCCCAAGGACTGATCCTTGCGGCACCCCACTAAGTACAACCTGCTAACCCAAAAATGACACGTTTATTCCACTCTATTTTCTATCCGTTACCAATCCTCAATCCATGCTAATACATTATCCCCAATCCCATGAGCCCTAATCTTGTGTAACAACCTCTTGTGTGGCACCTTTATCAAATGCCTTTTGAAAATCCAAATATACTGCATCCACTGGTTCCCCCTTATCTACCCTGCTAGTTACACCCTCAGAAAATTCTAATAGATTTGTCAAACATGATTTCCCTTTCACAAAACCATGTTCATTCTGCCTAATTATATTATGATTTTCTAAGTGTCCTTAATAGATTCTAGTAATTTCCCTACTACTGATATCAGGCTAACTGGCCGACAGTTCCCTGTTTTCTCTATACCTCCTTTCTTGAATAGCGGGGTTATATTTGCTACCATCCAATCCATGGGGACTGTTCTAGAATCTAACATCTAACACTATTAAAAGTCTTGTATGGCATGCATTTCCTGTCCCCTAGGTCTTACTTCCCATTGTCACAATCTCTTGGTCAATCTTTCATGTTGATATTTCCAATGTAAAAATGGTTTGTCAGCATTTCTAATGCAATTTTGGTATGTCGTCATGATGTAGATGCGGCTTCTGACCACTAGATGGTATTGTGGAGCAAGTTACTCAAATCTGTCCCAAATGAACAGAGATTTCTACCCCCCTGATTTTTGGGTGTTTTCCCCCAGCTTATCAGATGTTTAAATCCCAATCTTTGGGGTTTTTCACCTGCTAAATGGGCACCTGCACCTTCATGCCCATCTGCAGACCTTCCTTTCCCACCCATAGGCCTACTTTGGACTGTGGCCTATCTAAATCCCAGCTTCCCATGTTGATATTGCTGGCCGCCCAGTTTTGGGCTATCTTACCCATCCTATTGGCTTTCCCTGGTGATGTACGAAATAGTGGCTGGCCTTGAGCCTACCACCTTGGTTCTTGCGTGCTCTGAATCGCAAACTGGAACTTCCAACCCCATGAACTCTAATCCTGCCCATAATTGACTGGCACCTGTGACTATTAATTTACTGATGCATGCTACTCCATTAACTTAATAATTTTGTTGCTTTATCTGCTGCATTGCTGATTTATTGATTTTGTTTGCATGCGCGCTGCTTTGTGAATTTATTGATTCACTGCTTCCTGCTGCTTCATTAATTTATTGATTCCGTTTGCCTGTTATGAACTTATTAATTCAATGTGCTTCATTAGTTTATTCATTTCTTGGTGTGCCCGCAGTGCCATTAACTTGATTTGTGCTTGCTGTTCCATTAATCTATTGAGATGTTGGAGTGCCTACTGCTCAATTAATTTGTTAGATCACTGCTATTTACTGACTTTTTTTGATTGGTCTGCCCACCACTCAATTAATTGACTCATTCCCACTACATTTGTTTGTGCTTTTGTCGGTGACCCGTCCCTCCATTTAATTTATCATTGGTATGCATGCTGCATCATGAATTTATTGATCCGCTGGTGCCAGCCATATTTCTGTACGTTTTATCATTCACTGCTGTCCACTCCCACTTCTCCATTTAATTCATCAATGTCGTCTGCTCTTAAATTTGCTGGGGTTTGCCGCTCTGTTTTTACTGATTCACTATTGCCCATTTATCTGTGCTGCAGTTTTCATCTCTCTTTAATCAGTGAGTCACAATGCATCTGCTTTGTGTTGGTTCAATTTTTCTGTCGCGAGTGTCTGGTGTCAAAATACTTTATTCTAATTTAAGTTCTCAGAATTACATAGAATTTACAGCACAGAAACAGACCATTCGACCTAGCTGGTCTACGCTGGTCAATTATTCTGTTATTTGTAATCCCTATGTTGTTGTGTACGTAGCAGCTTCTCTTGTCCACGGTTTTAAGGTGAGCTGATGCTACATTTTGTGGGAATATGGAGATAAAACTTTGAAACACTGCAGATCTTCACTCCCTGCGTGCAATGCTATGGGAGAGGGACTAGTATATTTTTAAATGTACAGACTGTAACCTTTTATTTTGATGGTTAGAAACCATTTAATTTTAAAATGTATAATATCTGAAGAGGTACCATCGATTCCATATGTATAACTTTAAAAATAATTAACATCAAGTTGGTGTCCTGCTGTGCGTTATTTGAAATTAAAAATTTTGTAAATGCATCAAATAGTGAAATGGGAGAGTAATAACTGGGAAAGATTACAGTTTAATGGGGGGGTTCAGATGGAAGAGTTTGTTTTAGTCACCTGGTTAGAAAGAAAAAAAGACAGGCATTTGTATAGCACCTTTCACGACCTCAGGACATCCCAAAGCGCTTTACAGCCAATGAAGTACTTTTGAAATGTAGCCACTGTTGTACTGTAGGAAACGCAGCAGATCCCACAAACAGCAATGAGACAGTGACTAGATCTTCTGTTTTAGTGATGTTGGTTGAGGGATAAATATTGATCAGGACACCAGGGAGAACTCCTCTACTCTTCAAAATGGTGCAATGGGATCTTTTCTGGCCACCCTGTGAGGGTAGTTGGGGCCTCTTTGACGTCTTATCTAAAAGACAGCACCTCTGACAGTGCAGCACACCCTCGGTGTTGCACTGGGTGTGTCAGCCTAGATTTTGTGCTCAAGCCTTTGGTGTGGGTCTTGAACCCATAACTTTCTGACTCAGAACTGTGTTTATGTAAAATGAGAATCCCCAAACATTTAAATTGAGGTTCGGTGGGTTTACGAAGTGCCTATTATTCTAAATAATTAAGGGGTCTCAACAGTGAATCCATGCATTACTTCACTTCTTGTATAGTGCTTATGCGTCAATCAACTTTCTGGACGAATTCCATCCCTCTATAGTTTGGAACTTGTATATCCCTGTTCTCTCTAGAAAACAACATATTTAAAAAAAATATATACACATTCAATCTGTCTTCTTGCTCTTTACTGCTTTTGAAGCTTGGTTTCAACTGGGTTCACTCCACTGTCTTGGATCTTGAAATGAAGAACTTTGTAAATAGCATTCCCCATAATTTTAAAGAAACTTCCCCATGCAATAAATTAACCCCCAATTGTGGGTTCAATAGTGACAAGTTTTCTTGCTTCTGTATGTACAATAATGCTGTACCTCTATTTAAGAAAAATAGTTAGAAGTTAAATTGTTTTCCAACTATCAAAATAACCAACGTTTAGAAGACCATGTTAAAGGGTTAAGTGTGAGCAACCGCAGCTCTAGAGAATTGAAGTCCTGGCTGGGAAACCTTAGTTTGAAACTCAGCCTAGACTGACATTTCCACTGGACTTGTACACAGAGGGGTTGTTTTCTAATGCTGTTGAACCTGTCTGTGGGGGAACGGGGTATGAGATATCTTTCTTATTGTCTCCCCTAGCATTGAATCAATGTTGACTATGTCCATGAATATGTCTGCAGCCTGAACTTGTATGGTGCAAGAAAGTACTTTTTCAATTGTTGTCTATTTTTGCAACTGTATATAGGCTATGGCTCCACTCGGGTGGATACAGTTATTATGAAGCTGTGTCAATTATTAAGGAAGGTCAAACTGCTTTGTGCTGTCTTTTACAGAGTCTCGGGAACTCGCAGCATGAGTATGAGAAACAAGTTCTGCTTTATAGCATCCGCAACCAGCTGCGATACAGGAGTAACTTGGGTAAGCGAAACAATAGCATTCTATCTTTATGTACTTCGTTCATCAGGCATCATACTGTCATGTGAAAGGTTAAGCACTAAATCCTGCACAACACCCCCAATGGAAGTATCCAACTTGTATTAATGAAAGATGAATTTCTCACCCCCACCCCCCAGCCCATCCCCTTGATTCCCTTTCATCAATACATTTATGTTAGAAAATTAGTTTGGAATTTACATTTTATGTCTAGGTTTTCATTTATGAAGCCTACATTATCCTATTATGGCTAACTAAAGAAGTTAAGGATAGTATTAGCGTAAAAGAGGCCTATCATGTTGCCAAGAAGAGTTGTAAGCCTGAGGATTGGGAGAGTTTTAGAAACCAGCAAAGGATGACCAAAAATTGATGATAAGGGAGCAAATAGAATATGAAAGTAAACTAGCGAGAAATATAAAAATGGATTGTAAGAGCTTCTAAAAGGGAAGAGAGTAGCAAAGTAAACATTGGTCCCCTAGAGGCTGAGACAGGAGAAATTATAATGGGGAATCAGGAAAAGGCAGATGCGTTAAACAAATATTTTGTATCTGTCTTCACAGTAGAAGACACAAAAAGCCTACCAGAAATAGAGGGGAACCAAGGGGCTAATGAGAGTGAGGAACTTAAAGTAATTATTATCAGTAGGGAAAAAGTACTTGAGAAACTAATGGGACTAAAAGCCAATAAATCCCCTGGACCTGATGGCCTACATCCTAGGGTTCTAAAAGAGGTGACTGCAGAGATAGTGGATGAATTGGTTATGATTTTCCAAAACTCCCTCGATTTTAAGAACTGTCCCAGTGGACTGGAAGGTAGCAAATGTTACCCCGCTGTTCAAGAAAGGAGGGAGAGAGAAAACGGGGAACCACAGGCCAGTTAGTCTGACATCAGTCATCAGGAAAATGCTAGAATCCATTATTAAGGAAGTGGTAACAGGGCACTTAGAAAATCATAATATGATTAGCTAGAATCAACATGATTTTATGAAAGAGAAATTGTGTTTGACAAATTTATTAGAATTTTCTGAGGATGTAACGGGCAGGGTAGATAAAGGGGAGCCAGTGGAGGAGGTATTTTTGGATTTTCAAAAGGCATTCGATAAGGTGCCACATAAAAGGTTGTTACACAAGATTAGGGCTCGTGGGGTTGGGGATAACATTAGCATGGATAGAGGATTGGTTAAAGGACAGAAAACAGAGTAGAGATAAATGGGTCATTTTCAGGTTGGCAGGCTGTAACTAGTGGGGTACCGCAAGGATCAGTGCTTGGGCCTCAGCTATTTACAGTCTATATTAATGTCTTGGATGAAGGAACCGAGTGTAATGTATCCAAGTTTGCTGACTATACAATGCTAGGTGGGAAAGTAAGCTGTGAGGAGGGCACAGAATCTGCAAAAGGGATATAGACAGACTAAGTGAGTGGGCAAGAAGATGGCAGATGGAGTATAATGTGGGGAAATATGAAGTTATTCACTTTGGTAGGAAGAACAGAAAAACAGAATATTTTTTAAATGGTGAGAAACTATTAAATGTTGAGAGACTGTCCAGAGAGACTTAGGTGTCCTGGTACAAGAAACAGAAAAAGTTAGTATGCAGGTACAGCAGGCAATTTGGAAGGCAAATGGCGTGTTGGCCTTTATTGCAAGGGGGTTGGAGTCCAAGAGTAAGGAAGTCTTACTACAATTGTACAGAGCTTTGGTGAGATCTCACCTGGAGTACTGCGTACAGTTTTGGTCTCCTTATCTAAGGAAGGATGTACTTGCCATAGAGGCGGTGCAACTAAGGTTCACTAGATTGATTCCTGGGATGAGAGTGTTGTTCTCTGCGGAGAGGTTGAGTGGAATGGGCCTATACTCCCTGGAGTTTAGATGAATGAGAAGTAATCTCATTGAATTGAATCTTGTATCTTTCAATCAGCATCTACCTTGTCAGGCCTGACAGGGTAGATGCTGAGAAGTTGTTTGCCCTGGCTAGAGAGTCGAGAACTAGAGGGCATAGTCGCAGGATAAGGGATCGGACATTTAAGACTGAGATGAGGAGGAATTTCTTCACTCAGAGGGTTGTGAATCTTAGCATCCACAGCCCTCTGGGGTAGAGAATTCCTAAGTTGATGAGTATATTCAAGGCTGAGATAGATATATTTTTGGGCTCGAGCGGAATCAAGGGATATGGGGATCAGGCAGGAAAGTGGAGTTGAAGTTGAAGATCAGCCATGATCTTATTGAATGGCAGAGCAGACTCGAGGGGCTGTATGGCCGACTCCTGCTCCTATTTCTTATGTTCTTATCCAGTCTGAAAGATGTTGACGATTGGCCAAACCACCAGACACCCCTGTGCATCCCCGGTTTCCATCACTCCACCATTGGCGACCGTGCCTTCAGCTGCCTAGGCCCTAAGCTCTGGAATTCCCCCTCTACACCTCTCTATCACTTTCTCCTTCTTAAAACCTATCTCTTTGACCAAGCACCTGTCCTAATATCTTTTTATGTGCCACGGTATCATATTCCGTCTTAAAAAAGCTCCTGTAAAGCGGCTTGGGACGTTTTACTACATTAAAGGCACTATATAAATGCAAGCTGGTGTTGTAATTCCACTGGATTGCTAACTATTTTCCCTTTATTTCCCCCGCCCCACAGTGAGATACATCAAGAAGGATGAACGCAAGTACTATGAAGAGCTGTTTAAATATAGCAGAGAACATCTCATGCTGTATCCGTATCATTTATCTGACATTATGGTGAAGGGACTACGGGTTACACCCTTTTCCTATTATATAGGAATTATGGAGGTGAGTTTAAGCAGTCAGAACTTTAAACTGTCAAGTAAAATTCTTATCCTGTAGGATTTAAATCATACACACTTTTGGGGAGATCTGCAAATTTATTGTTCAATTGTGGACATTTTTATGATGTAAACCTGCATCCAGTAGGAATTTGATTAAGGCTGACCAAAGTCATTTAAGTTGTGGTCAGTACTTGCATCCAATCAGTTCCGTTCATTGGAGCCCAATTTTCTAACAGTGCAACGTCCAATCCCTTATTGCTCGTTAAATGTTCCTGCTGCCACATCTGAGCTGAAAATCAGTTAGACTTGTCCATGGAGGATAACTAGTTCAAGTGGCATCTGAGGTTGGGATTCACACCCATTTTAATGGGAGTCCAGTGCTGTCGTCTGAAAGCTTCTGGTTCACTCTGGATTATTAAATGGCAAAGTCCAGGGGAGTAATCCTTCGTCCCTCTTCCCGTACTCCCCTCCCAACAAATTATTTTAGGGGGACAAAAGGAAAAGCGTATTTACCATGTTGTTGAATTTGTTCCCTCATGGAGATCAGCCATTTTAGGTCTTTGATTCCTTCTTCTCACAGTCGTGATGTGTGTTACAGGCAGTTCCACTCACTTTAGTGGGAGCATGCACTTGGCACTGGCCTAGAACTGACCCAGGAGAATCCTCGATAAGCTGAATATGCAGCAGTAACCAGCTGGTAGTGACGTTTTTTTAGTGGGTCCCGTTGCATACTATTTAATATCGTCAATTTTATTTTCTTTAAACAAAGCTGAGAAAAGGAAAAATGAGCATCTGTTGATGAATTCAACACCTAACTATGGGAACTGTCCAGCTATTAGTTTTGTTAATGCACTTCTCTTTCACTTATGCGCTGGTATACCGCTGGTTGAATAGTGGCAGATCCATCATCACATATGGAAGGAAAATGTGGGGGAAAATTGCCAGGAATTGTGATGGTTGATTCAGAGCAGTATTTGTGGGAGGCCTGTGAGCATTTTCCCTGCTGCTTTCTTGCCCACAGTTAGTGTGTGGCTTAAGGAGCCAAAATAATCTTTTTTTTTCCCCCCAAAAAAAAGGTTTGTCATCTCAAACAAAGTCAACTGAAAGAAATCTTCAGTCATTCACAAATGGTTTCCTTCTGGTTACCCATCCTTTTTAATTAAATATTTGAATGGCATGCTGATGCATTTTTATACACACAAAGACGCTGATGATTGAAAGCTAGCTGCATCAGTTCTTGTGAGCTGGCTGATTGCTTCGAATGGATGGATTTATAGACCTGTGTTGTCGGGGTAGAATTACCAATTCAGCACCGAGATCTCTTCCGTTTTGGACTGAAATGTAGCTGTCGTTTATTGTGCATTACTCAATTTAAAAAAAAACATTTTTTTTCTAGGATATCATGAACAGTGAGAAAAGTTACGATTCTTTACCTAACTTCACAGCAGCTGATTGTAAGTCTTTTGTACACGTTTGCTGTCTGAGTAAAACTGATCTTTTATGTTGGATGAACAAATGTTCTTAACACCCCAAGCTCAGAAGTGTGCCGTCTACTGGGCCACCAAGTAACTTTCAGGTTTCCGTAACACTGCATGGTTCTGCACTGTGTTGTAAATTGTTGAGCAATTGAATGTTTACCTTCAGTATGAATGGAATGTAAGAACTTTTTTAAAAAAAGTATAGTTTTAACATGTAATGTCCAAATCTGTTAATAGTTCATCTAAATTGTTCTAACAGCTGATAATACTATTATAAAGTAGGTCCTCCTGAATTAGTATATTAAAGGATTTGCTTCCAATCCTAGACTTCCAAAAACTGATTTTGTTTTATGTGTTGCCTTTGCAGAGTTCTTCAAAGTAGGATGCTTGTGTATAGATTTTTTTTAAAGGTGCAGTGCATTAGAGAGCCAGTAGGTGGTGATGTGGAGAATTCTTATTCACTTCCACAATTCTCCACACCCTGATGTGTCAATCAGAACACCTGCCCCAAGCGCTCCCCCTTTCCCCGCCCCCCCCCCCTTATTAGAGGACAGGGAACTTGAGGGAGAGCCGTATCCACGCTGCTGCTGTATACCTCCGAACTGCCAGAGTGCAATAGCGTGTCATTAAGTCAAGTAGCACGCAGTGAAAAGTGTGGGGTGTGTTACCCTCACAACAATTATGATCGTGCACACTTGTTTGTTAAGCCATTAAATTTAAAAAGTAATTGGATATTTCAAGAAATTGACTTGTAAATTGTACCCCTTCTTTCCGGCATGTGTTCTTTCTTGTAGAATCATAGAAATTTATGGCACAGAAGGAGGCCATTCGGCCCATCATGTATGTGCTGGCTGAAAAAGAGCTATCCAGCCCAATCCCACTTTCCAGTACTTGGTCCATAGCCTTGTAGGTTACGGCACTTCAAATGCATATCCAAGTACTACTTAAATGCGATGAGTGTTTCTGCCTCCCAACACCCTTTCAGGCAGTGAGTTCCAGACCTCCACCACCCTCTGGGTGTAAAAATTTCTCAGCTCCCCTCTAATCCTTCCACCAATTACTTAAAATCTATGCCCCCTGGTTATTGACCCCTTTGCGAAGGGAAATAGGTCCTTCCTATCCACTCTATCTAGGCCCCTCATAATTTTGTACACTTCAATTAAATCACCCCTCAGCCTCCTTTGTTCCAAAGGAAACAATCCCAGCCTATCCAATCTTTCCTCATAACTAAAATTCTCCAGTCCTGGCAACATCCTCGGAAATCTCCTCTGTACCCTCTCTAGTGCAATCACATCTTTCCTTTTTTTTGTTCGTTCATGGGATGTGGGCGTCACTGGCAAGGCCAGCATTTATTGCCCATCCCTAATTGCCCTTGAGAAGGTGGTGGTGAGCCGCCTTCTTGAACCGCTGCAGTCCGTGTGGTGAAGGTTCTCCCACAGTGCTGTTAGGAAGGGAGTTCCAGGATTTTGACCCAGCGATGATGAAGGAACGACGATATATTTCCAAGTCGGGGTGGTGTGTGATTTGGAGGGGAACGTGCAGGTGGTGTTGTTCCCATGTACCTGCTGCTCTTGTCCTTCTAGGTGGTAGAGGTCGTGGGAGGTGCTGTTGAAGAAGCCTTGGCGAGTTGCTGCAGTGCATCCTGTGGCTGGTACACACCTGCAGTCTACAGCTTTCCTCCTCACTATCAACCACACAGTCAATTTTTGTATCATCTGCAAACTTCTTAATCATACATTTAAGTCTAAATCATTGATATATACCACAAAAAGCAAGGGACCTAGTACTGATCCCTGTGGAACCCCACTGGAAACAGCCTTCCAGTCACAAAAACACCCATTGACCCATTACCCTTTGCTTCCTGCTACTGAGACAATTTTGGATCCAACTTGCTGCCACTTTCCCTTGGATCCCATGGGCTTTTACTTTCCTCACTAGTCTGCCATGTGTGACCTTGTCAAAAGCCTTGCTAAAATCCATGTAGACTACATCAAACGTGCTACCCTCATCGACCCTTCTTGTTACCTCCTCAAAAAATTCAATCAAGTTAGTCAGACACGACCTTCCCTTAACAAATCTATGCTGACTGTCCTTGATTAATCCATGCCTTTCTAAATGACGATCAATATTGTCCCTCAGAATTGTTTCCAATAATTTGCCCACCACCGAGTTTAGGATGACTGGCCTGTAATTACTCGGTATGTCCCTTTCTCCCTTTTTAAACAATGGTCCAATGTTGGCAGTCCTCCAATCCTCTGGCACCACGCTTGTAGCCAGAGAGGATTGGAAAATGATGGCCAGAGCCTCTGCTATTTCCTCCCTTGCTTCTTTTAACAGCCTGGTATACATTTCATCCGGGCGTGGTGATTTATCTACTTTCAAAGATGCTAATCCCCTTAATACTTCCTCTCGCACTATGTTTATTCCATCCAATATTTCACACTGCTCCTCCTTAACTACAATGTTTGCATCATCCCTCTCTTTCATGAATACAGATGCAAAGTATTCATTCAGAACCATACCCACATCTTCTGCCTCCACACACAGGTTACTTTTTTGGTCTCTAATAGGCCCTACTCTTTCCTTAGTTATCCCCTTGCTCTTTAGGTAGTTATAAAACATCTTTGGGTTTTCCTTGATTTTACTTGCCAATATTTTTTCATGCCCTCCCTTTGCTTTCCTAATTTCCTTTTTAATTTTACCCCTGCAATTTCTATACTCCTCTAGGCTTTCTGTAGTATTGAGCTCTCGGTATCTGACATAAGCTTCTCTTTTTTGCCTTATCTTACCCTGTATGTTCCTTGACATCCAAGGGGCTCGAGATTTGGGAATCCCACCCTTTTTCTTCGTGAGAGCATGTTTATTCTGAACCCCTTGAATCTCCCCCTTGAGTGTCTCCCATTGATCTGACACTGATTTACCTTCAAGTAGCTGTTTCCAGTCCACTTTTGCCAAATCTCAGCTTATTAAAATTGGCCTTTCCCCAATTGAGAACTTTTACTCCTGTTCTATCTCTGTCCTTTTCCATAACTATGCTAAATCTAACTGAATTATGATCACTACCACCAAAATGCTCTCCCACTGATACTCCTTCCACCTGCCCAGCTTCATTCCCTAAAACTAAATCCAGAACTGCCCCCTTTCTTGTTGGGCTTGCTACGTACTGGCTAAAAAAGTTTTCTTGAATGCATTTTAAGAATTCTGCGCCCTTGATACCTTTTACGCTGATTCTATCCTACTTAATATTAGGGTATTTGAAATCCCCTACTTTTACTGCCCTATTGTTTTTGCACTTCTCAGAAATTTGCTCACATATTTGCCCTTCTATCTCCTTCTGACTATTTGGGGGTCTATAGTATGCTCCCAGCAGTGTGATTGCCTGTTTTTTGTTCTTCAGTTCAAGCCTCATTTGATGATCTTTCTAACATGTCATCCCTCCTCACGGCTGTAATTGTTTCTTGAACCAATATTGCCACCACCCCTCCTTTTATTTTATCCCCCTCTATCTCGTCTGAAAACCCTGGAATGTTGAGCTGCTATTTCTGCCCCTCTTTAAGCCATGTTTCAGTAATAGCTATGATATCGTACTTCCAGGTGTCAATCTGTGACCTCAGCTCATCTGCCTGTTTGTCTTTAACATAGCCATTATATTTTACCTAATGTAGATGAAAACAGTATTGTAGCGGTGAGCAGTCAGTTTGCCTGCTTATTCACTCCCTTTTGAACTCAAGAAACCCTTGTAGTTGTGACTGCTTCCACTTCTGGGTTGTTCCTAATGTTATGCACGGTCATTGCAATGTATACATAACTACAAATTTCAGTTGAAATAGTGCTCATTATACTTGTGCTATATATTTTTAGGAAGCAGTTGTTCGCATGTAACTCCAACCATGCATGATATGTTTAATCTGGAATAAGCAGGCAAACTGACTGCTCACCGCTGCAATACTGTTTTCATCTACACTAGGTAAAATATAATGGCTATGTTAAAGACAAACCTGGAATAGTTTAGGTTCACCAAATTAGTGAACCAGTGCACATTTCAGTGAGTCTTAGGATGCATGTTTTGCTTGTGATTTCTCACATTGCGCTTTATAATCATAGCTGAGGTGGTGTTGAGGCACTAAGTAAAGACTAATTCTGTACTACCAGGATGAAGAATTGGAGCAGAGCACCCTTGATAGTGTCCAGTTAGGGTGACATTGGCAGAGACCTAGCAGCAGGTTCCTCGCACACCCATGGACAATGATGTGAGGCCTAGAATCGGCTTGTGTGTTTATAAACCTGTTTTTGTTGTTCGGAGAGAGGATAACTTAGAAAAATAATCGAAGTCTTTGAAATGTAAAAATTACTGATCAAGAATGAGCTTTCAGAACTTCCTTGCTTTTTATGTATTAAACAAAGAATCTGAAAGTTCTTTGGAATAGGCTGTGCTGCAGCTATGACCATAATAGAATGAAACCGTTTCTGCCAAAATTGATAATTTGAACATCGTATTTTTGTTAAGACTAAAAATATGATCCTTTATAAATTTGTTGCTGCCTCAGAATTAGACTACACATTTTGTTTAAAACAGGTTGGTTCATTTTTTTAATCCTTAAAAATAGACACAAAATTAAACATGTACTAAGTTCAGCATAGTAATGTAGTAGTTTGAAAGTAACTTGCTTTGTGATTTCAAAGAAAAGGGGGAAACTAAGTGCGTGAAGTACTGGTTGTGTTGATATGGATTTCTTTCAGAACTGGTCTGTCTGAAGTACGTATTTATTTTAGAAACACCTCCTGCAGCCCAACAACCCTCCGAGATCTCTGTGCTCCTCCAATTCTGGCCTCTTGCACATCCCAGATTATCATCACTCCACCATTGGCAGCCGTGCCTTCAGCTGCCTAGGCCCTAAGCTCTGGAATTCCCTCCCTAAACCTCTCTACCTCTCCTCCTTTAAGATACTCCTTTAAACCTACCTCTTTGACCAAGCTTTTTGTCACGTGTCCTAATATCTCCTTATGTGGCTCGGTGTCAAATTTCATCTGATTATGCTCCTGTGAAGCGCCTTGGGATGTTTTACTACGTTAAAGGCACTATATAAATGCAAGTTGTTGTTTGGTTTTCAGAGTGTTAAGGGTTTCTTGCAACTGCTGAACAATAAAGCTGCTGCAACTGAGCTATTAATTAGTTGGCTTAAATGAGAGAGAGTTCAGGTAACATTTTAGGAAATAGCTTTACTTTTCTTGAGCATGAATTCAATTCTTTTTAAAGGTCTGAGACTTCTGGGAATTGGAAGGAACCAATATATTGACCTCATGAACCAATGTAGATCATCAAAGGTGAGTCCCATTTGTATTTTTTTTTAATTTGAAGGAATATGAAGTTTTTTTACTTATTGAAGTGAGTGATTCCAGCATTGGAAAATTGGATACCTTGGCTCAGTATTGTGTATTCTTGGGTATAAGGTGACCAGATGCAGAATATAATTCTCTCTATCGTGCCCCGACAATGTGCTTGAGTTCCTCCTACAACAGTGCGAATATTTCCATTCACCATGCTAGCTATTGTAGTTTCACTATTGCTGCTTGTGGTCAATTTGTGCTCAATTTTAAGAATGTTTGTGCAATGCGCACATGACAAATAGGACATGGATCTGAACTCTGCAAAGATTATTTATTGGAGGACCCTTAAAGCCAACAGTGATTTCCATCCTTTTCGTCTGGGCTGTATATGAACCTGGGTCTTCGGTGAAAGAACAGTGCTGTACACTGTTAGGTTTCACATTTTCATTATTAATAAGTTAAATACTGTAAAGTAGCTCTACAATAATCCTAAAACCTGTGAGTCCTATATGAACAATTCTGGGAGGGTATCTGGAAAGGCACCCCATTAAGATAATAGCATACAGTAAAATAAAGAAAATTAATTCATAGCTCATTCAATTAAGTACACATTTTACATATTGCTGTCAAATGAAATGAATTTTGAGATGGTGATACTGGGTGTCCTAAATGGGACAGTGGTCCATTGTGCAACACTGATACCCCTCACCTTAATGAGCACAACATTCATCAAAAGAAATTCTATATATGATATAGAACAATAAATGCATGTGTTATAAATGTATTATATATTGGACTCACTGAAGAGATAATAGCTATTTTTATGCATAACACATCGGCAACTACTTTGCTTGTGGATTATGTTGGTCTGTCTTAATGGCAAAGCAAACTGTGTTTAACAGACAGATGTAGAAGTTCACTAATCGTGCAAAACAACTATTGTTCCAGAAATTTTTCAGGCGGAAAACTGCTCGTGACCTGCTACCAGTGAAGCCTGTAGAAATTACTATTGAGCCATGGTGGGTGGTGCAGGCTGGCTTCATCACCGAGGATGATATTAAGGTAATGGAAAGATAAATAGACAAAAGTAATATTTATGGTGGAAGTTGAGTTTTAGTGCTCTACTTATTGTGGCTAAAGAGCATTAGATTCACTTTAAGACTTGAGCATATAATCTAGGCACACACTCCAGCGGAGTGCTGAGGGAAGAGTAACGTGGTTGGTGGGACAGGAGTAGGTGGAAACACTGGGTCTACCAGGACTGTCCCGTTTGTCTCTCTTGGGGAGGAGGTAGAAACGGGCTGCGTGGTTGGAGAACTGAGGTTGGAGGTTGTCGGGGTTGCGGGGGGTGATGGGGGCGGTGGAGGGAAAGACCTCCAAGAGGAAATGAGGTCAGTAACGGTCTGGGAAATGATGGCATGGTGTTCAGTAGTAGCATCATGGGCCAGGGGGAGATAGGAGTTGTTGTCGGCAAGTTACCATTAAACAGCAGAAAGCAATAGGTCCTTCCCCCATACAACAAAAACGTCCCACTTCTCAGCGGCTTTGCTACCGATGTCAGGATTAGACTCGAGAGAATGGAGAGGCGCAGGTTCAGAGGGAGATACATTAGAGCAGCGAAGGGAGTGGAGAAACTGACACAGCTGATCTCACAATGGTTTTTTAAAAAAAATCAAGAGGGTAAGAGGCCAGAGGGAGGGGTCTGGGTGGATCAAAAAGGCTGAAGACAGCAGAAAGGTCAGACGCATTGGTGGGATGTCTCAGCCAAAAAAATAGGCATGGATGTTGAAAGTAGTAGAAGAGCTCAGCATAATGTTGAGCGTGGAATTCGTTGAGGTGGGGGTGTAGGGATATGAAGCTGAGGCCTTTGCTGAGGATGGATCGTTCAGGGTCAGAGAGCAGAAGGTCAGAGGTCATGGTGAAAATATGACAAGGGGTAAGGTTGGAAGAAAGTGTAGAGGGATCAGGAGATAGGCTGGCATCCACAAGTTTCTGAAGCTTGTGGTCTTTGCTGCCTGAAGGAAAGAGAAGTATTTTTTGCCAAATGTGCTCAGTGTGACGAAGGATTATGTAGCATTGAGGATCGGGACTGTTCAGACATAGAAGTGAGTCACTGCTGCGAAAGAGAGCATTGAGAGTGTGTATGTGGCGGTGCATGGTGGAGAGGGTGGATTTAATGAAGCAGCGAGAGCAGTGCTTAAAAGAATGTTGAATATCACTGCAATATTGGTGATCATGGGTGGATCTTGAACAAGAAGGGTGAAATTTGAGCTGGAATCCATGTGAAGTGAGATCGAGCTGGAGACCGGTGCAGAGAAAAGAGCTGTGGCTATAAAAGTGGGCCTTGGCAAATACATGATCAAAAACCAGGGAAAGAAACGTGGAAAATAGGAGCAGGAGTAGGCCATTCGGCCCTTCGAGCCTGCTGCGCCATTCAATATGATCATGGCTGATCCTCTATCTCGGTACCATATTCCTGCTCTCTCCCCATACCCCTTGATGCCTTTTGTGTCTAGAAATCTATCTATCTCCTTCTTAAATATATTTAGTGACTTGGCCTCCACAGCCTTCTGTGGTAGAGAATTCCACAGGTTCACCACCCTCTGAGTGAAGAAATTTCTCCTCCTCTCAGTCTTAAATGTCCTAGTCCCTATCCTGAGACTGTGACCCCCTCGTTCTGGACCCTCCCAGACAGGGGAAACATCCTCCCTGCATCCAGTCTGTCTAGCCCTGTCAGAATTTTTTATGTTTCAATGCGATCCCCTCTCGTTCTTCTAAACTCGAGTGAACACAGGCTGAGTCGACCCAATCTCTCCTCATACGACAGACCTGCCATCCCAGGAATCAGCCTGGTGAACCTTCGCTGCATGCCCTCTATGGCAAGTATATCCTTTCTTGGGTGTGGAGACCAAAACTGCACACAGTACTTCAGGTGCAGTCTCACCAAGGCCCTGTATAACTGCAGTAAGACATCCTTGCTCCTGTACTCAAATCCTCTTGCAATGAAGGCCAACATACCATGTGCCTTCCTAACTGCTTGCTGCACCTGCATGTTTGCTTTCAGTGACTGGTGTACAAGGACACCCAGGTTCCTTTGTACATCAACATTTCCCAATCTATCACCATTTAAATAATACTCTGCCTTTCTGTTTTTCCTTCCGAAGTGGATAACTTCACATTTATCCACATCTGCCATGTATTTGCCCACTCACTCAACTTGTCTAAATTGCCTTGAAGCCTCTTTGCATCCTCCTCACAACTCATGATCCCACCTAGTTTTGTGTTGTCAGCAAACTTGGAAATATTACATTTGGTTCCCTCATCCAAATCATTGATATATATTGTGAATAGCTGGGGCCCAAGCACTGATCCCTGCTGTACCCCACTAGTCACTGCCTGCCATCCCGAAAAAGACCCATTTATTCTTACTCTCTGTTTCCTGTCTGTTGACCAATTTTTGGTCCATGCCAGTATATTACCGCCAATCCCATGTGCTTTAATTTTGCACACTAACCTGTTACTTGGGACTTTATCAAAGGCCTTCTGAAAATTCAAATAAACCACATGTACTGGTTCTCCCTTATCTATTCTACCAGTTACATCCTCAAAAAAACTCCAGTAGGTTTGTCAAACATGATATCCCTTTCATAAATCCATGTTGACTTTGTCTAATCCCGTTGATATTTTCTAAATGTCCTGTTATCACATCCTTTATAATGGACTCTAGCATCCCACAGATGCTACATGAACCCCTGAGTATTTTCAGATTTGCTGCAGTTTAGTTTTTTTCTTTGTTCTGTCAATTGAAACACTGTTTTACCAATTTACTAATGAAAAATTTTCATGCCATATTGGCAGTGCATCTAAGAAATGTGCAAAATAATGTGTGTCGAAATTTCAATGAGTATTTACAGCATTGGACATACTTTAATCCTGTCAATGCTACTTCTGAATTGAGGCCTATATCAACATCTGTAAAGTCAGATTGTAGGTAGACCCTGTTTCCACATCTGAAAGTGTGTCAATATGGTGTCCAAGAATGCACCCATCTGACAACTCAGCGCATACACTTATAACTGGTAAGTTTTAGTCTTTTAATCCTTTTGCTGTTTCAACATATCACTCAGCTGAGATCACTGGTACCAATGACATAGATAGAAAGAGGGATGAGGTCCTGCAGGCAGATTTTAAGGAGTTGAAAGAGATTAAGAAGCAGGACCTTAAAGGTAGTAATCTCCGGATTACTCCCGGTGCCACATGCTAGTGAGCATCGAAATAGGAGGCTAGAGCAGATGAATTTGTGGCTGGAGAGATGGTGCAGGAGGGGAGGGCTTTAGATTCCTGGGGCATTGGGAGTAGTTCTGGGGAAGGTGGGACCTGTACAGGCTGGACGGGTTGCACCTCAACGGAGCTGGGACCAATGTCCTCGCGGGGAGGTTCGCTAGTGCTGTGGGGGGGGGGTTTAAACTAATTTGGCAGGGGGATGGACACCTGGATGTAGCAATGGAAAGGAGAAACAAGGGGCACAAAGGATTGGGGGAGAAAAATAGCACTAAAGCAAGTAATAGTACAGTATTAGGTGGGATCAGACGAGAGAGTACAAGAAAGTCTAAGACTGGTTTGCAGTGCATGTGTGTAAACGCACGAAGCGTGGTAAACAAGGTTGGTGAGCTGAAGGTCCAAATAGCCACATGGGAATACGATGTCGTGGCGATAACAGAGACTTAGCTCAAAAAAGGGCAGGATTCGGTACTAAATATTCCTGGATACAAGGTGTTCAGGAAAGATAGGGAAGGAAAGAAAGGAGGGGGTTAGCAGTATTGATTAAGGAGAGAATATTGCAGTACTGGAGAGAGAGGATGTCCTGGGGGGATCAAGGACAGAATGTATTTGGTTAGAGTTAAGAAATAAAAGAGGTGCCGTTACACTACTGGGTGTATTCTATAGGCCACTAACTGGTGGGAAGGATATAGAGGAGCAAATTTGCAGAGAAATTAGAGGGGTGCAAAAGCTATAGAGTAGTGATAACTGGGGACTTCAACTATCCTAATATAGACTGGGATAACAATAATAATATAAGGGGCACAGAGGGGGAGGAATTTTTGAAATGTGTTCAGGATAACTTTCTTAATCAGTACGTTTCTGGCCCAACGAGGAAGGAGGCATTGCTGGACTTAGTTCTAGGGAGTGAGGTGGGCCGAGTGGAACAAGTGTCAGTGGGAGAACATTTGGGGAGCAGCGATCATAGGTTTAGAATAGCTATGGAAAAGGACATGGACCCACTCTAAAGTAAAAATACTCAGTTGGAGGAGGGCCAATTTCAGTGGGATGAGAACAGATCTGGCCCGGGTAAATTGGAATCAAAGATTGGCAGGCAAAACTGTAATTGAACAGTGGGTGGCCTTTTAAGGAGGAGATGGTTCGGGTATTAGTTGCACTACATTCCCACGAGGCAGGAAAGTAGGGCAACTAAAGCCAGAGCTCCCTGGATGACAAAAGAGAGATAGTGAGTAAGATGAAATGGAAAAAAGGGGCGTATGACAGATGTCAGGTTGATAACACAAATGAGAACCAGGCAGATTATAGACAGTTCAGAGGGGAAGTGTAAAAGGAAATAAGAGGGGCAAAGAGAGAGTATGAGAATAGACTGGCGGCCAACATAAAAGGGAATCCAAAAGTTTTCTACAGGAATGTAAACAGTAAATGGGTCGTAAGAGGAGGGGTGGGGCCGGTTAGAGACCATAAAGGAGGCAGAGGGGATGGCCAAGGTACTAAATGAGTACTTTGCATCTGTCTTTACTGAGGAAGAAGATGCTGCCACAGCCTCAGTAAAGGAAGATATAGTTGAGATACTGGATGGGCTAAAAATTGATAAAGAAGAGGTACTTGAAAGGCTAGCTGTACTTAAAGTAGTCGGGAGGTGTACAGTGGTGTTCCCCAGGGGACAGTGTTGGGACCACTGCTTTTCTTGATATATCTTAATGACTTGGACTTGGGTGTTCAGGGCACAATTTCAAAATTTGCGGATGACACAACTTGGAAGGGTAGTAAACAGTGAGGAGGATAGTGATAGACTTCAAGAGGATATAGACAGGCTGGTGGCATAGGTGGACTCGTGGCAGATGAAATTTAACGCAGAAAAATACAAAATGATACATTTCGGTAGGAAGAACAAGGATAGGCAATATAAACTAGAGGGCAAAACACTAAAAGGGGTACAGGAACAGAGAGATCTGGGGGTATATGTGCACAAATCGTTGAAGGTGGTAGGGCAGGTTGAGAAAGTGGTTAAAAAAGCATACGGGATCCTGGGCTTTATAAATAGAGGCATAAAGTACAAAAGCATGGAAGTTATGATGAACCTTTGCAAGGCTTCTTCGACAGCACTTCCCAAACCCACGACCTCTACCACCTAAAAGGACAAGGGCAGCAGGCACCTGGGAACAACACCACCTGCACGTTCCCCTCCAAGTCTCACACCATCCCGACTTGGAAATATATCGCCGTATATCGTCGCTGGGTCAAAGTCCTGGAACTCCCTACCTAACACCGCTGTGGGAGAACCTTCACCACACGACTGCAGCGGTTCAAGAAGGTGGCTCACCACCACCTTCTCAGAGGCAATTAAGTATGGGCAATAAATGCTGGTCTTGCCAGCGACGCCCACATCCCATGAACAAATAAAAAAAAATAAAACACTGGTTCGGCCACAACTCAAGTATTGTGTCCGGTTCTGGGCACCGGACTTCAGGAAAGATGTGAAGGCCTTAGAAAGGGTGTAGAAGAGATTTACTAGAATGATTCCAGGGAGTGGTTAGGATCTGGAATGCACTGCCCAAGGGAGTGGTGGAGGTAGATTCAATCATGGCCTTCAAATGGGAAGTGGATAAGTACTTGAAAAGAAAAAATTTGCAGGGCTACGGGGAAAGGGAAGGGCGAGTGGATCTAGCTGGATTGCTCTCGCATAGAGCCAGCGTGGACTCGATGGGCCGAATTGCCGCCTTCCGTGCTGTAACCTTTCTATGATTCTATGATTTTAAGAATGGCTGTCTTATTGCCTCTAGATTTGTTCAGTGCCCGAGAAGAGTTCTATTGATAAAATCATTGATTCGGGACCTCAGCTGGCTGGAATATTGGAACACAATGTGGTTCTCGGTGAGTACATTAGTTAGGAATGACATTACTGTAAAACCTGTCTTGCTGAACCCTGAAACTCAACTTTTACCAAAGGCCCTCATTGACCGCAATGGCCCAGTCATCTGCATGCTGTTTTCCAGACCGATGCTTTCTTGTATAATATATACACACTCCGTGCGTGCTGCCTGGTATCCTCATGCTCCATGATAATGCATTCTGGAGCTTCTCACATAGATCTTTATTTGAAGGTCAGTGTACTGTACTGCCGAATCTTACTGCACTTGCACAGAAAAAATATGCATTTCATTTAACGGCAGTCTCTTTAATAAACTATATGTGCAAATTGCTCACAATCAGGAACAATTTAAGATTTTCTGCTGGAAAATCTTTCAACCTATTAACAAGAGAACCAGTAGTATTAGATTGCTACAGATTCAAGTCCTAGTGGTGACTCTATTCTTGCCATCTATTTTTAAGCAGATTTTTTATCACTTCACTACGTGAAGATCAAAATCAGCACTGATTTGGGGGGGGGCGGGGGGGAGAAATCAGTACCTGTACAGCCAGCTACAGCAACTCTTTTGCTGGCCACTCCTGGAGTAAAATTGATAGCAGTCCAAGAAAGGCTCATAACCTTGGACCATTCACCATCCAGTATGAAAGAGGTCGTCAGATGCCCAGAGATGCGTACAAGAGAAAGAATAAATTCCACTGCTTCTGTTGGATATTGTGTTTGGAACTTTAGGAGCTTTGCTTAATGCTGTGGACATTCCAGCTCATACAAGATTATCCCAAGGTATTGCACGTTGGAGTTAAAAGTAAATTGATTCAGAGATTGCTCAAGTCCTCACATGCTTTGCTCCGATCCAGAGAATACTCAGCAGGCAGTGGGCACTGCTCTAATTTATAGATTACTTTGAGGGACAGGTTTAAAGATTTTTACTGTGATATCTGCACAACGGGTTGTTGGTTTCTCAATATTCATCTTCCAATCGTTCATCACCTTTTGTCTACTGCTTCCCCATTGGCGGTAACAAGATGAAATGTGAAGAGCTCATGAATTTCTTCATCTCCAAGATTGTGACCATTCGTGCAGCTATCCGAGTCACTTCCTCTCCTCCCGCTTCAGACCTTCCCTGTTCTCCCACTCTCTCCTTCTCCAAACCTGATTCCCTTGTCACTCTGAAGTATCCCTCTCATCTAACCCTGTCCTCTCCTAGTTCATCTGTTCTGTGAGACCTACTTCCAGCTCTCTTGATCTGCTCCCCACTCAACTCTTGACTACTCAATTACCACTCCTGGACTCACATGCTAATTGACATTGTTAATGGCTCTCTTACCTCAGACAGTGTTCCTATTTCTTTCAAAACTGTGGTCATCATGACTCCTCTTCAAAAAAAAAAAGAACACCCTCTACCCATCCATTCTCCAACACCACTCCATCTCTAACCTCCCTTTCCTTGCTAAGGTCTTTGAACGTGCTGTCACCTCCCATCTGTCCCCAAACTCATTGTTGAATTCCCTCCAGTCTGCTTTGCACCCTGCCCATAGTGCAGAGACTCCCCTGGACAGTCATTTATGCATATTATTGTTCCTTGTCTTCCGCAGTCTCCCTGCAGTGTTTCACACAGTTGACAGCGCCATACTCCTCCATCAATTCTCCTCCATTGTCCAGCTCCACGAGACTTCCCCTGCACAGTTCTATTCCTATCTATCCGAGCACAGCTAGGGTATCTCCAGAAATAGCTTCTGTTCCTGCCCCTGCATTATCACCTCACGTACCCCAAGATTCTGTCCTTTACCCTTCCTCTTACTGATATGTTGCCCATCAGTGACATCATCCGTGAACAAGGAGTCAGCTTCCATCTGTATGCTGATGACACACATCTCTATCTCTCCCCTCTTTTGACCTCACCAAAATGCTGATGTTCGACATCAAAACTTGCACATGTCACAAGTTCTCCAGCTGAACATTGGGAAGAATGAAGCTATCGTTTTCAGCCGTACCAGAAACTTTACTCCCTTGCCACTTGCTCCATCCTCCTCTGTGGTCACTTGATTAGGCTGAACCAGACGATGCAAAACCTCGGCATGTTGTTTGACCCTGGGCTGGACGTGGAACCCCACACTCTAGCCATTATTAAGATTACTTCTACTTCTCCAATACAGTCTACCTCCATACCCAATTCCACCAGCGCTGAAATCCTTAACTATATCTTTGTCACCTCTAAAATTGATTTCTCTAACGTCATCCTTGCTGGCATCTCATTTTCCACCCTCCATAAACTCCCAACTTGTCCAAAATGCCCGTATCTTGTCCTGAACTAATTCATGCTCACATCAGCTCCTGAACAACATTAGCTTCCTGTCCCCCTTCAAGTCACTCCATAGCCTCCCCTCTCCTGATCTCTGTAACCTTATCCAGCCTTATATCCCCTCCCACACCCTTCAGTCTTCCATCTCTGGCCTTGTGTGCATTTCCGTTCCCCCACCCCCAACCTCCCTTCGCTTCACCTGTGACTCAGCCTTCAACTGCTTTGGCCCTACTCTGTGGATCTTGGTCCCATGCTGCAAAATCATGGGATACATGGAACAGTAAGACAAAGTTATTTCAATGAATGGCATGCTCATCAAGGGGCAGCGAGACTTGACAGCATCTAAGCAGGTCACATTACTTTGCCAGTGAAGCTGAGTTTTTCCCTCGTGCATTATTATACTGTAGATTTCTGTCAGTAAAAGTTGTCTGGACGTGTACTCGCTTCAAGAACATCTCCCTTTTATAACCACAGTTCTTTGTCATCTCCATACTAACTAGCTCTTCTTCTGTTCCTGCAAATCTGACTTGTGTTGGCTTACTATATGGGCTAGACACAGCGTACAGTTATGTTAGCTTGGTCCAGCAATGTCCTTTAATCCACTACCATACCTTTTAATTTTTTTTCCTATTCTCATAACAGCCACTTATATAATCTCTGATGAGGATTACCAATTTGTGTAGGATTATGGGATGTTTTGTGGCATGAACTTTCATCCATTAAGTACTGGGGTGAATCTCATTGTACGTAGGACCCTTGCATTTAGCTGGCAGAGAAAGGAGACTTTAAGCAAAAAACCTTGAATTTTAGCTACCTGAATCGGTCATAGGTTTTTTTTTAACCAGATTGTTGGGATAAAGTCTCCTCTAACTGTTGGCTATAAGAATCCTATGAGAAATGAGTTTAGCATTTTCAGTTAAGTTCATAATGACCATGTGCTCCCAGAACAAACTTGTCCCTTTTTCAGTGTCGATTGGTATTAAATTGACCCACTTACTGAGGCCAGAGGAGAGCTAATGGAGATGGTAAAATATCACACTGGAGCAGTAGGGAATGCTCATCCGAGTTTGGGGTGAAGGCAGATTGTTGGGGAAGAGTAGAGGATGCTTTACTGTACATCTAACCATGCTATACCTCATCTGGGATGCCCTAAGTGGGGGAGTGTTCCATTCCTCAGCATTGAAACTCCTCACCATTTTTAATTCAAAAAGTTGGCAAGTAAATTACAACCAATGATTGATTTTTTTTTCTTTGTGTTGGCAAAACTGTACACTTGTGTTTTCCATGCAGGATGAATCAACATTTTCTATTTGCACTTAATTGGTTTACCTCTCACATTGCAGGTTTGTATAACAAAGGCTTCATTTACCTTGATGTACCAATATCCGATGACAGCTGCATAGCAGGTGAGCAGTTTCTTTCAAGTGAGCTTTGGTAACCCTAATATGATTAACCTTACAATGGAATATATGATCTGAGTGGACATATGAATTAATGAATCCCTTGTGTTGATGATTAACTGTGTTACCGTATGACCCAGTTTGTATTTTTATTCAGAAATTTCTAAAAATCCAACATAGGAAACCAGCGGTTTTATATTAGTCAAGATGGAATCCTGGGGTTGATGTCCTTTTTTTGGGAAACTTCACAATAGGCAACTTGAGTCCCTGTTATGACAGAAAATTTAAACTTTGCTAAGCATATAAATTCTTTAAATTGCATAAAAGAATTTGGTAGCAACATCTTGATCTTAAGTGTCAGCTTGGCTTATTTGTTACACTCTTGCCTCTGAGCCAGAAGGTTGTGGGTTCAAGCCTCACTGTAGTACTTGAGCCCTTAATCCAAGCTGCCACTTCAGTACAGTCCTGAATGCTGCATTTTTGGAAGTGGGTGGGTGGGGTGGGGGTCGTCTTTCAGAAACCGAGAACCCCATCGAAATGTTCATGTGGATGTGAAAGATCCAACAGCACTGTTTGAAGAGGAGCAGGGGAGTTCTGTGTTGCGGCTGACATTTATCCATCAACGAGCACCACCAAAAACAGATTGCAGATTGTGAGATAAAAACAGAAAATGCTGGAAAACACTCAGCAGGTCAGGCAGTGTCTGTGGAGAGAGAAACAGAGTTATTGTTTCAGGTCGACGAGCTTTCATCAGAACTGGAAGATGTTGGCGATTGATAGTTTTGGTGCAAGTCGAAAGAGGGTGTTAATGGAACACGTAAAGAAACACAAGATGGGTGCAGAGGAGGTGTAAATGGTTACAGCAGAAGCCTCCCATGACCCGGGAATGTGGCGGAGAAAGGCAGGTAGACCCCAGGGGTGGGGACCACCCTGCCGGTCGTGTGTCAATCGGGGATCCCCACCCCACACTACCTCCGCTCCGCAGCCATCCTTCGGCCATGCTGCAGATGCAACACCTGCCCTTTCACCTCCTCATTCTCACCGTCTCAAACACTTCTTCCACATGAAACAGCAATTTACTTGTACTTCTTCCAACTTAGCATACTGTACTCGCTGCGCACAATGGGCTCTCCTCTACATTGGGGCGACCAAACACTGACTCGGTGATTGCTTTGCTGAACACCTTCGTTCAGTCCGCAAGCGTGACCCTGAACTTCCAGTTGCTTTCCACTTAAACTCTTCATCCCGCTCCCGAATTTCACTCTTGTTGCTTGACTAGAGCAACAATGTAACTAAATTCTAGACAAATATATAAAAAAATTGGTTTGTGATGCTAAAGTAGTAGCATCATAAACGTGCCAATCTTGATCGGGTTACACAGCCTCTCTGAATGTACTTTATACGTTTGGTTGGCAAGTCTTCACAGTTCTTTCTGTTCATTGCTTTAGTGGACCGCCAGATATCCATTGATCACTTGTATCCTCTTGTTTGTACAAAGGTATATACGATTGTGGCAATAATTCAAATCAATATATAATCATTGTGCAAGGAGTCAGAGATTTAGTTAGTTTGTTAAAGGGAGGGAGGCAGCTAAGATCCTTAATCCAACTTGGTTCTTTACTTCAAATGAAAAAGACCAACTGTTATTAACTGTTACATAACAGTAAATTATGTATCTGGTATTTTTCTTTTAAAGACTTTGTATCCTTTGTTTTTTATGCTTGCAAAAAAATGATCGGGACCCATACCTGAACCTCTCTAAATATCCTCTCGCCTTCATCTTGCTGGAAACTTGAAAATCTATTTAAAACCCAAATATGTGAATAGCTAGCAGAGAATTAAATATATTTAGAGTGTTGTGTAGCCATGTGTGCTTTTTCTTCATGACTACTTTTATCACAGAGCTTCCTTGGGTAGAAATGCCAATTTCCTTATGAATGACATCAGTGTGGTTAGACTAGAGAGCAATTAAATTACTTCTAACAAATCTTGAGTGACTTGTAGTAACTTTTGAGATTTAGGAATTCTTTTTGATTAAACTATTCCAAAAAGGATTTTAATGTGCTGCAGATTTGTTTGCTTGTTCGGTTTCAGATTGGGCTTCAGGGGATGCCAATTAATATATCTGAATGCGATGAATATATCGCTTATCTGTTTTTACATGTCGCTGACCTAGTTACATCCATTTTGTGACCGTGTCAGCCTTTGCATGGTGTGCTTTCAATTAGTCTTTAAAGATATATTTCAGGCAACAGAAATCCTGTTTTTTTTATTGGAACTTGTTCCTTCTGTTTTCAAAATGGAAGTTAGGAATGAGCTAAAAGAAAAAAATGAAGTAAACAAAAAGTTAGACACTAGAAGAGATGGGAGACTAAAAAGTAAGGTTAAAAAACAAAAATAGTCAAGACTATGGGTGAAATGAGAGAAGAGGGTTGAGCAGAAGCAAGGAGGATGATAGGATATGTATATATCAACATACAAGAACTTGCATTTACATAGCACCTTTAACATAGTAAAACATCCCAAGGCGCTTCACAGGAGCGATTATCAAACAAAATTTGACATCGAGCCACAAACTGAGATATTAGGACAGGTGACCAAAAGCTTGGTCAGAGGTTTTAAGGAATGTCTTAAAGGTGGATAGAGGGGTAGAGATGTGGAGAGATTTATGGAGGGAATTCCGGAACTTAGGGCCGAGGCAGCTGAAGGCACGGCCGCCAATGATGCAACGATGAAAATCAGGGATGCGCAAGGGGGCAGAATTTGAGCAGTGCAGAGATCTCAGAGGGTTGTAGGACTGGAGGAGGTTTCAGAGATAGAGAGGGACGAGGCCATGGAGGGATACAGATGCAAAACAGTCTTAAAATACAAGCTGCAGCCTGAAGCTGGCAAGCAAATTACAATCTCCAAAGTTCCCTGACCAACAAGTAAACTCTGACCTGAGCCTAACAACAATTAGACTGTGAGGCCTTAAGAGGATATAGCTGCACCTTGGCAGAATAATAATTTGTGTAATACACAGTAAAACAGTCCTATCTTTATAGCATATCTGACTTACTGTGAGCCAAGTCTCGAAGGTCCATTTATATTAGTTATTATAGCACTCATATCTCCAGGTTGGAACATAGTGCTTTCAAGCCCCAGGAAGAGTAAGATTAATAAAGCTGTGGGAATAGAAGCAGAAGGCTTATCTGAAATAAATACTGAGAAAATATTATCAGAGGAGAAAGGGAAAGAAACGGGGAATGAGGTAGTGAGAGATAAAAACACTGTTACATAAAGACTGCAGAATGTATTAATTTGTACATTTTTCCACTTTTCTTCCACCCGATGACAGCATAATTATTTTCAGAAGGCAGCTAACAGTTCTGTTTTAAATTCACAATATAAATCCTGAATGACGTATGAAAAAGTTGTTGTTATTTTACAGTTTGAAGGAAAACAGGCTCTGCATCCTCACAGTACTTTACAACAACATAGAAAAAATCGAAGATATAAGATAGGGAACCATACTTACAAGGAGAGGCTTGAGATATTGGGGCTATTTCCATTCAAGCAGAGAAGGCTGAGTGGAGATTTAGTAAAGGTTTTTAAAAACAAAACCATGAAGGGCTTTGATAGTCTGGATAAAAGACTCTTTCCTCTGACTGGGGAGCTGGTGACTAGGGGTCAGCAATTTAAAGTTGTCTGAGTGAGGAGAAATGTTAGGCGAAATTATTTTGGCTTATGTGGAGCATAAATATCAGCATAGACCAGTTAGGCCGAATGGTCTGTTTCTGTGCTGTAAATACTATGTAAAAAATTCTTTACTTGGAGGATTGTTAAAATATGAATGCTTTCCCATAAGGAGTGGTAGAGACCGAGACTATTGCATCTTTTAAGGGAAACTTGGATAAATACTTCTGGCGTGGGATGATCATAGAAAAAGAAAGGGAAAAAATTACTTGTAGCCCATCGATCAGATACTTAGATCATTGGTCTCATGAGGTTGCATTGTGTGCTGTGGTGGAAGGGGAGGGAGGGATGATTGAGAGCCCCTTCCTTGTGGGGAAGCACCTGATTCTTTTGTGAAAGCTAATTTCAAATTGTGTTTCAGCTGTTGAAGCTTTATATGAGTATTGTAAAATCCATCTCGGAAATTTTGTTTTTTCCCCTTCGTGTTTAGTTCCACCGTTGGAGGGCTTTGTGATGAACCGGGTCCAAGGTGATTACTTTGAAACGCTTCTCTACAAGATTTTTGTTTCTATCGATGAACAAACCAATGTTGCAGAGGTAGGGGGGACATATAAAAGAAATCTTATTTTATGTATTTTCTTACCTATTGCAACCAAGCAGTCACACGACCTTTTAAAAAGCAGAAAGGCTTCCTCACTGAGGGAGTGCTACACTGTCGGAGGTGCAGTCTTTCGGATGAAACGTTAAACTGAGGCCCTGTCTGCCCTCTCGGGTACATGTAAAAGATCCCATGGCACTACTTCGAAGAAGAGCGGGGGAGTTCTCCCCAGTGTCCTCGGCCAATATTTATCCCTCAATCAACATCACTAAAACAGCTTACCTGGTCATGATCACATTGCTGTTTGTGGGACCTTGCTCTGCTCAAATTAGCTGTCACGTTTCCCTACATTACAACAGTGACTACACTTCAAAAGTACATTGGCTGGGAAGCGGTTTGAGACGTCCTGATGTCCTGAGGCCATGAAAGGCACTATATAAATGCAAGTCTTTCTTTCTTTCGAAAGATCTATTCTGAACTAAAATTTTCATGTAATCTGACTTGTTTCTTTTGTGTCTCTATTCTATGAGCAGCTTTTCCCTTTGAAGTCCTAGACTAGAAACTAAATAGAGTTATGACATTACAAGATAAGAAAATACAAAATGTTCTTTTGAAACCAAGCCATGCATTTTGGGTTTTATAAAAAGGAGTATAGAGTGCAAGAGTTAAAAAGTAGTAGTAAATTATACAAGGCTTTGATTAGGCCACGGTTGGTGTACTGTGTGCAATTTTGAGTGCTACATTATAGAAGGAACATTAGGGCCATAGACAGTGTATAGTGTAGATTGACCAGGGTGATGCCAGAGATAGGCCTTTATAGTTACAAAGAGAGACTTGAGATATTGGGATTATTTCCATTCAACAGAGAAGGCGAAGAGGAGATTTAGTGCAGGTATTTTAAAATTATGAAGGTCTAGGCAGTTGGGATTTTAAAAAATGCAGTTGTAAGTAACTTGGGGAAGGAGTTTTTTCCAGGGGCAGACACACTTGGAAGTGAGTTTGGATGTGGATAACAGGATGTGGGTGGTGAGGGATACAAAGAAGTGGTCGGACTTGGCCTTGTCTGTGATGGAAACCATGGGAGCAGAGAGGCCATGGCAGATGGCAAGGTTGAGAGATGGCCATCAGTGTGGGTGGGAACAACCTTTGCTCGAATTCAGGGGCCTATATTTTACTGATTTTGAGTATTTCTGAAGAATGTAATGACTTGTTTCTGTTTTTCAGTTGGCAAATGTGCTGGAGATAGATCTATCCCTTGTGAAGGTATGTATGATGCTCTATAAATGTATAAATTAAGGTTCTGATCTCTAAGCATGGTAAAGATGAATGTAACTTAAACCATTTGGAATTGTTCCACTTTTGCTTGTGATGTTTTACGGTGTCACGTTATTTTTCCAGAGATATGACTTGAGATTTCAAAATGCTGAGAGGAACAGTATTGCAGATGCAAGCAAGTTTGACTAACTTAAACTATGAATGTAGAATTAAATGTATATGTAGGTAAAGGAATATATATGCGACTTTTTTATAGTTTTCACGGAATAATGGACAGAATTGTGAAATTGAATTCTCAAAACACAAGTAAAAATTCCAGAATGCCATTTAATAAAAATGGAATTTCACTTATTCAGTCACTAAGTCAGTGGCCCTGATGTTAGAAAGCATTGAATACTCTGACTCACCACAAGCAATGCCACGGGAGACCTGCTAATAATATATTAATCTTATATTTGCATGCATTCCCTGTCAGCTTTTATTATTGTAAATTCCTAATTTCACATTTATGGCTGCATATAGTGACATCACTATTCCCAGCCAGAATGGAGATGATTGGGTAATTTCCCTCGCCAATCACACCTGGAGACCGCACTGCTGTAAGTGTCTGGGATTGATTTTATGCACATAATTTTTCTGTAACTATCCTCCACTCCACTTTGTTGGAGAAATAATCAATTTGTATTATGTAACTATCCTCCACTCACTGCACTTTGCTGGAGAAATCACCCTGCGTTTATCGGGGGAAGTTGCTGTAGTTTCGGTCAGGAGTTCTGATTGCTGTAGTTCGTAGAAACTCTTTTCAAATAGACTCTGTAGACTGTTTGCTGTAGTGCGCTGTTTAAATAGACTCCTGTTTACTAGTAAATAGATTTAGTTTGCTATAAAATAGACTGTTTGCTGTGATTCCTGCCGTAAATCCCGTCCCAACTCCAACTCATTGGCTGACACAGTGGGGCCAATAGAAGCTCTACACATTTATACTGGAAACAACTCTTGTAAAACTTGTCGGGCTGTAATTACACCCTCCCACCAATGGGGGATTGCAGCACTGTCACTGGCAGGAGGGTGTAACTACAGTGTGACAAGTTTACATAGGCAGTTTCTGTTATTTTCTATTGCTTTATTTAAAGCACAACACTGTAAGGCATATTTTCCTTTGGTCGTTAATATGAGCGAAGAAATCATCTTGGTGTTGATAGGAAAAGATACCCTAATATGTCCTTTAGATATTATTTAGTGATAAGTCTGTGGAAAATCTTTATTTAGGAACTTACTTATGGAAATGTTAATTTTGTCTCTTCAGAATGCAGTGTCGATGTACTGTCGCCTGGGTTTTGCCCACAGAAAGGGACAAGTGATAAATGCAGAGCAGCTTCACCCAACATGGAGGAATGTCCCATCAGTCAACAGATTAAAGTAAGGGAAGGCTTTCGCACTAAATGTATGTGGATCACACCATGTGTAGCTATAGATTGTGAATGTTTATTAATTGAGAAGGTGAGAAAAAAAACTTGCTTTACAAGTATATCCTGGGCTAATCTGAACACAGAAACATGTGGGCTCACTTATGCAAAATTGTTCACGAAGTACGAATTTAGAAATGTATCTGTTATATATTAAAAATGATAAATCGCAACATTCCATCTCGGAGTGCATTGAAAACAACTATTATAGGCTTGTCAATGGGAACAGACATTCTAAAAGTATCAACCTTCACCTGCAGTACCTGTTACACCTGTAGGTGGTCCTGTGACTATCCTGGCCTGTAATGGTACTCGAGTGCTGCCCTCCACCTCCATTACAATACCATTCAATTGAAGACCATGAATCTGTTGCCCTTATCACAGACTTTATAGGACAGTTTCTCCCAAAGTGCAGCAATATAATAAAAAAAGGTGTTCAAAATTATTGTTCTTCCTCTTTGTAGTGAGATGCTGTAACTGAGATTTCAGACCTCTGAATCAAGTGACTACAGATCTCCAGATAGAGGCCCACTCTGCCAAATGCCACTTCGGGCTGCAAATGGGTCCTATTCTGAATGTGCTTACCCTTTCTCAAACAGTGCCTTCTAACTTAGAGCTGCCTAACTCCCCCAGCATTATTGGAAACCATTTACAAACTTCTCCAAAATTTGCAGGTGTTCCCCACTCTCGCACAACTGCTCACACTGCTTGCAGTTGTATTAGCATAATACCTGTTCTCTAGAGAATTATTCCCACCCACTGAGGTCTAAATTGGGATCTGGATTATCTCTCTCTACCCCACATCCCCCAAAGCCCCCTGGCCGACAGCGATATCCAGGGCCGGTGGAGGGAGGTGCAGCTACTACATTTCTCCGTTTCCTCCCCCAACCTCCACCTTGCTGACAGGGAAATCTCACTTGGTCCTGAGTCCAGACATGCAATGCCGTAGGAGATCGTAGAATCATACAGCACAGAAGGAGGCCATTTGGCCCATCGTGCATCTGCCAGCTCTTTGGAATAATTGGACAACTCTTTCAATTATTCCCCATTGCCCTTCAAGTTTTTATCCAATTCCCTTGTGAAAGTTACTACTGAATCTGCTTCCACCACTCTTTCAGGCAATGCATTCCAGATCATAACAACTTAAAAAAAAAAATTCTCCTCCTCTCCCCTCTGGTTCATTTGCTAATTATCTTGCATCTGTTTCCTCTGGTTACTGACCCGCCTGCCACTGGAAACAGTTTCTCCCTATTTACTCTCAAACAGGGAGAAATTAGATTAACCAGTACTCCATTAAAATGAAGTTTATAATATGGGGGAGGGGAATTAGATTGTCTGTGCTATTACTAGCTGTACTTCTGTAATGGGAACTTTTCTTTAATGTGCTATATGTTACATAATTTGTAAGTTAAGAGGAAAAAGTGGTGGGGCAATAAAAATCTACAGGAGCAGATTTTTTTGTAATTTGAACAAGCTTTTGTAAATTCTATAGTTTTTTTCCAACGATAGAATAAAGAGAAAATGGCAAATTGAAATTCTTGAGAGAAGAATTTGTGTGTTTTTTGGTATGCTTCCTAAAATTGCGTCCAACACACAAAATTGAGACTGAACTGTGTTCACCATCTTCAAAATGTTTTCCACCACTCAGTGCCTATCATAGAGTTACATCGAATTTACAGCAGAGAAGCAGGCCATTTGGGCCAACAGGTCAATGCCAGTGTTAATGCTCTACATGAGACTCCTCCCTCCGTGCTTCCTCTCACCCTATCGACATATCCTTCTATTCCTTTCTCCCTCATGTACTTATCTAGATTCCCCTTAAAAGCATCTCTGCTATTCACTTCAAGCACTCCTTGTGGTAGCGAGTTCCACACTCTTACCGCTCTCTGGGTAAAGAAGTTTCTCCTGAATTCCTTCTTGGATTTATTAGTGACTATCGTACATTTATGGCCCCTAGTTTTGGTCTCCCCCACAAGTAAAAACATCTTCTCTACATCTACCCTATCAATCCCTTTCATAATCTTAAAGACCTCTAACGGGTCACCTCTTAGTCTTTTTTCCAGAGAAAAGAGCCCCAGGCTGTTCACTCTTTCCTGATCATTGTAAATCTAATCATTAACGAGCTGTTCTAGCATCTTGCAGTTTTTTTTTATTCGTTCATGGGATGTGGGTGTCACTGGCAAGGCCAGCATTTATTGCCCATCCCTAATTGCCTTGAGAAGGTGGTGGTGAGCCGCCGCCTTGAACCGCTGCAGTCCGTGTGGTGAAGGTTTTCCCACAGTGCTATTAGGAAGGGAGTTCCAGGGTTTTGACCCAGCGATGATGAAGGAACGGCAATATATTTGCAAGTCGGGATGGTGTGCGACTTGAAGGGGAACGTGCAGGTGGTGTTCCCATGTGCCTGCTGCCCTTGTCCTTCTAGGTGGTAAAGATTGCGGGTTTGGGAGATGCTGTCGAAGAAGCCTTGGCGAGTTACTGCAATGCATCCTATAGACAGTACATACTGCAGCAATGGTGCACCAGTGGTGAAGGGAGTGAATGTTTAGGGTGGTTTGTGGGGTGCCAATCATGGGGGCTGCTTTGTCCTGGATGGTGTCGAGCTCCTTGAGTGTTGTTGGAGCTGCACTTATTCAGGCAAGTGGAGAGTATTCCATCACACTCCTGACTTGTGCCTTGTAGATGGTGGAAAGGCTTTGGGGAGACAGGAGGTGAGTCACTCGCCGCAGAACACCCAGCCTCTGACCTACCCTTGTAGCCACAGTATTTATGTGGCTGGTCCAGTTAAGTTTCTGGTCAATGGTGACCCCCAGGATGTTGGTGGTGGGGGATTCGACGATGGTATTGCCGTTGAATGTCATGGGGAGGTGGTTGGACTCTCTCTTGTTGGAGATGGTCATTGCCTGGCACTTGTCTGGCGAGAATATTAATTGCTACTTATCAGCCCAAGCCTGGATGTTGTCCAGGTCTTGCTGCATGCGGGCACGGACTGCTTCATTATCTGAGGGGTTGCGAATGGAACTGAACACTGCAATCATCAGCAAACATCCCCATTTCTGACCTTATGATGGAGGGAAGGTCATTGATGAAGCAGCTGAATTTGGTTGGGCCTAGGATACTGCTCTGAGGAACTTCTGCAGCAATGGCCTGGGGCTGAGATGATTGGCCTCCAACAACCACTACCATCTTCCTTTGTGCTAAGTATGACTCCATCCACTGGATAGTTTTTCCCTGGTTCCCATTGACTTCAATTTTACTAGAGCTCCTTGGTGCCACATTCGGTCAAATGCTGCCTTGATGTTAAGGGCAGTCACTCTCACCTCACCTCTGGAATTCAGTTCTTTTGTCCATGTTTGGACCAAGGCTGTAATGAGGCCTGGAGCCGAGTGGTCCTGGCGGAACCCAAACTGAGCATTGGTGAGCAGGTTATTGGTGAGTAAGTGCCGCTTGATAGCACTGTCGACGACACCTTCCATCACTTTGCTGATGATTGAGAGTAGACTGATGGGGCGGTAATTGGCCGGATTGGATTTGACCTTTTTGTGATCAGGACATATCTGGGCAATTTTCCACATTGTCTGGTCGATGCCAGTGTTGTAGCTGTACTGGAACAGTTTGGCTAGAGGCGCGTCTAGTTCTGGAGCACAAGTCTTCAGCACTATAGCCGGGATGTTGCCGGGGCCCATAGCCTTTGTTGTATCCAGTGCACTCAGCCATTTCTTGATGCCATGTGGAGCGAATTGGCTGAAGACTGGCTTCTGCGATGGTGGGGATATCGGGAGGAGGTTGAGGTGGATCATCCACTCGGCACGTCTGGCTGAAGATGATTGCAAATGCTTCAGCCTTGTCTTTTGCACTCACATGCTGAGCTCTGCCACCATTGAGGATGGGGATGTTTGCAGAGCCTCCTCCTCCCATTAGTTGTTTAAATGTCCACCACCATTCACGACTGGATGTGGCAGGACTGCAGAGCTTTAATCTGATCCGTTGGTTGTGGAATCGCTTAGCTCTGTCTATAGCATGTTGCTTCCGCTGTTTAGCATGAATGTCGTCCTGTGTTGTAGCTTCACCAGGTTGGCACCTCATTTTTAGGTACGCCTGGTGCTGCTCCTGGCGTGCTCTTCTACACTCCTCATTGAACCAGGGTTGATCCCCTGGCTTGTTGGTAATGGTAGAGTGAGGAATATGCCGGGCCATGAGGTTACAGATTGTGCTGGAATACAATTCTGCTGTTGCTGATGGCCCTCTGCGCCTCATGGATGCCCAGTTTTGAGCTGCTGGATCTGTTCTGAATCTATCCCATTTAACACGGTGGTAGTTCCACACAACATGTTGGATGGTGTCCTCGGTGCGAAGACGGGACTTCGTCTCCACGAGGACTGTGCGGTGGTCACTCCTACCAATACTGTCATGGACAGATGCATCTGCGACAGGTAGATTGGTTTTTCCCTCATGTTGGTTCACTCACCACCCGCCGCAGGCTCAGTCTGGCAGCTTATGTCCTTCACGACTCGGCCAGCTCGCTCAGGAGTGGTGCTACTGAGCCACTCTTGGTGATGGACATTGAAGTCCCCCACCCAGGGTACATTCTGTGCCCTTGCTACCCTTAGTGCTTCCTCCAAGTGGTGTTCAACATGGAGAAGGACTGATTCATCAGCTGAGGGAGGGCGGTAGGAGGTTTCCTTGCCCATGTCTGACCTGATGCCATGAGATTTCACGGGGTTAATGTTGAGGACTCCAAGTTCCACTCCCTCCTGACTGTATATCACTGTATTCCCACCTCTGGCTGAAGGATATGAATCTGAGAGTATGGCTATGTCAGACTGTTGCTTGACTAGTCTGTGGGACAGCTCTCCCAATTTTGGCACAAGTCCCCAGATGTTAGTGAGGAGGACTTTGCAGGGTCGACTGGGCTTGGTTTGCTTTTGTCGTGTCCGGTGCCTAGTGGTCCGATGCCGGGTGGTCCGTCCGGTTTTATTCTTCGTGATTTTCTGAAGCGAGATTGTACAACTGAGTGGCTTGCTAGGCCATTTCAGAGGGCGATTTAAGAATCAACCACATTTGTGCATAATTGTTCTTTATTTCGTGCAAGCTGCAACATTTAATTGAAAATGGCTACAACCAAACCAAGAATTTCCTATTTTTTTTAAAGAAAGCTGTCGTCTGGAAAAATGTGTACATCAATGAATTACAGATAGAATAGTCTTTCTTTGCTCCATGGAGTGATTTCACATTAAATTCCTGTAGGCTTTTGTTGCCCTCATGGTGCTTGCCTATATTGTTTTCAAATCTGTTGCTGGTTAATGTTTGACGTTTAATCTGATGAATTTTTTTGCTTGCACCAATATGGATTTGACAAAGAAAAACCTGGTACGTGCTGTTTGTTTTGACATGTTCTGTTGACAGATCAGACTTTGTTTTATTTCACATCTTTATCAAAGAGTGTCCTAAGCTGCTGAAACTATTAACCACTTACAGCAAAGTGCTGTGAATATATAGATATACATGTATATCATGGCACTTTAAGATAATTTCGTATCAGATCCTGCTTGAGTTTTTTTTTGTCTACAAAATCTTTTCACTGCAATATAAAATTTGATGAAATTCAGTTCTGTTAATACAGGGGAAAATACAAATCAAATGTTGTATCAGCTAATGTTTTGCAAATGTGTCTAAAAGAAATGGGGTTTAATGTATTGCTGTCAGAACCCACTTAACAGTGTCTTGATATCTGTTTAGTGCACTTCACTATGCAAGAATATTTAAGGTTCTTCATTTTCAGAATTTAAAAAAAAAAATTCTATCTTTTGTAATTCTATTTTTTTTGCTGCCTGGGGTACCCAGCCTTTCCTGTCCTCTTCCCCCTGCCTTATTCTCATTTGCCTGTAATTTTCAAAATACATTTTGCATCCAATTTGTTAAACTCTAAGGATATCTGTTAGAATATTTATATTGCCTGTATTGTACTTCCTGGTCATATATTTGAAGTATGATATGCAGAATACATTAATAATTGCAGCTTTTTTTTATTGGATGTTTCAAACCAGTGTTCAATTGTCGCTGGAAATAAGATGCAAAAATGGAGCATAAATATCCGACCCATCCAGATTTATAGTAATCAATTACTGCAGTAAACTTCTGTAAAACACGCTGCATAGTTTCCATCACTTATTTTCTTCAATGAAAAAAACATTCTTTAAACATGAGCAGTTAAACAAATACAAAGTTGCACACTTGGAATTGGCTGAATTCGAACTCCAAATAACACTGTGTTAATATCAGTGGTGATTTGCTGCTTCATGCAGGTGTGCAACGGACCCACAGAAGATGCTGCTGTCATGGGATGGGATGGAAAACCGGAGTCCTGTGCATGATGTGACATCATCATCATCAACAACAGACACGGATGCAGCTAGTCAAGACGATGTAGGTTAGTACGTGACTCGGATTTAATTTTACCATCAAATTTACAACTTGTGGTACTGAACAAAGTTCATACATTTGGATAACTTATTTGATAATTGTTCTCAAAGAAATTATGTGGTGACTTGTTCTCAAAAGCTATTGCACTTAAAAACAAAGCAAACTACGTCCCATTTGCAATTTAAAGACATAGCCCTTCAATGTCTTTTTAGTCTTGTATGTGTTTTTCAAGCCTTCAAGAACTTTAAAGTGCAGAACAGAAAAAATCTGAAGTAAATTTCTTGAAGTAATTTAGTTGGCAATGAAATTTCATATGTTGTGGCCTTTGCAGATCAGTGCTCAAAGTCATTCAAATATTTTGCTCGTTTTGTTGCGTTTCTATAACTTTATTTCAGGCTTAAGTGACATTGTTTTCTTGATCTTTAGCTGACTCTGCTAGTATGAACAGTCTGAGCATGCCCAGTGGATACACTAAACGGATTGCCTTTCTGTTTGATTCAACCCTTACAGCGTTTTTAATGATGGGAAACCTTTCACCGGTAAAGTGTCTTAAAATCTTCCTTTCCTGATGTACAGTGATTAGTGCTATAATATGAAAGAAAGAAAGACTTGCATTTATATAGCGCCTTTCACAACCTCAGGAGGTCCCAAAATGCTTCAGAGCCAATGAAAAAGTACTTTTGAAGTGTCACTGTTGTTATGTAGGAAATGTAGCAGTCAATTTGCAGACAGCAAGGTCCCACAAAAAGCAATGTGACAATGACAAGATAATTTGTTTTAATAATGTTGGCTGAGGGATAAATATTGGCCAGGACACCGGGGAGAATTCCCCTGCACTTCTTTGAAATAGCAGCGTGGGATCTTTTATGTCCACTCAAGAGGGCAAACGGGCCCTCTGTTTAACGTCTCGTCCAAAAGACAGCACCTCCGACAGCGCAGCATTCCCTCACTACTGCACTGAGATGTCAGCCTCGATTATGTGCTCAAGTTCCTGGAGTGGGACTTGACAGGGCATAATAATCTACACATGACATTTCAAAGTTGTAATTATTCAAATGAAAGTAAGTGGTAAGGAACGGATACCAAGTATCACAGTTCAACAATAATATATTTGTTTTTCAGTATTAGCATTGGTTAGATATAGTATGAAATTTTGACGTTGACGCTTATGTTGGAGCTGCTAAATATAGCACAAGCTAGTTTTCACCAAATTAATACAGCTTTCGAAATGTAGAGTAAATTTTGGACCAGTTTCTATATGGCATTACTGAAAATATTTGACATTTTTATTGTTAATAGTTTGTCAGTGTTTAATGCATTTTGTTTCTCATACTACTTTGCTTTTCTGTAGAACCTGAAGAGCCATGCTGTAACTATGTTTGAAGTTGGGAAGTTATCAGATGAGTCACTGGACAGCTTCCTTGTGGAACTTGAAAAGGTATGTCATTTCGGAGAGGTCACTGCAGTTAGTCTTAAAGCATCGCATAGGTCACTGGATGCTCAAAATTAATGAGGGGTTTGGATGGAGTAAATAAGGAGAAACTGTTTCCAGTGGCAGGAGGGTCGGTATCCAGAGGTCACAGATTTAAGGTAATTGGCAAAAGAACCAGAGGGGAGATGAGAATTTTTTGACGCAGCAATTTGTTATGATCTGGAATGTGCTGCCTGAAAGGATGGTGGAAGCAGATTCAACAGTAACTTTCAAAAGGGAATTGGATAAATGTTTGAAAAGGAAAAATTTGCAGGGCTGTGGGGAAAGAGCAGGTGAATGGAACTAATTAGATAGCTTTTTCAAAGAGCCGGCACAGGCACGATGGGCCGAATGGCCTCCTTTGCTGTATCATTCTATGATTCTATCTGAGTGTTGTCGGGCTGGAGGAGGTTACAGAGATAGGGAGGGCGAGGCCAAAGACTGTTATCAACATCCTAAAGAGGAGTCAAGATAATAAAACTTGAGCCCTTACAACAAGTAAGTGCATGTAATCCCGGCACTCAGCCACTATTTCACCATGTTCCCCCCGATAGAAATAGTGGCAGTGTCTGACTACATTGCAGTACTGAGGTATTCAACTTCTACATACTGAGTGAATAGTTAGCAATATAAGCTGAAAAACACTTAAACCCTTCACTTTACCTGAAACCAGCAGAGCTTTTACAATGGTAAGTAGAGAGGATTAAGGTAAATTGCATTTTTTAATGAGGTGCAAAAAGCTTATTGAATTGCCCAAAATAGCCGGTGCGCTCAATCCATTGTAAGCAGTGCTTTTGTAATTGACTTCTATGGTGATAGGAAATGGTTTTGGGAAATTGCCCAGGATAGACTGTTGCCTGCCATAAGCATGGACAGTATAAGTGGTGTGGACTGTACTTGAACTTCCATAATGTATTTATATTTATATTGTGACCAAGGCCACTCGTTTGCAGTTTTCACAGAAAAATAGAACACACGAGCATACAAAATTGATGGGCAGGAAAAGACCAGCTGGTCCTTCAAACCTACCCCACACCATGATGGCAGGAGCATCGTGACTAAACGCCTCTTCTCTCCATCCCCCCTCACCCCCGACCTACCCCACAGCATGTAATCTCGTGGGAGAGGCAAAAAAAAGAAAAAAAACCCAGGGCCAATAAAGGAAAATGTACCCTGGAAAATTTCTCCGACCCCCTCAGGCGATTGAAACCAGTCCAGGGGATCACATGGACCAAGTGTTATCTATAAAGACACTTGCCTTCTATATGATGCGATCTCTGCCCCAGTCAGGGAATGGTCCAGCTCCCTCTTGAAGGCAGAGAGTCAGCACCCTCCACCCCAGCCAGCAATGGATTCCAGAGGCTTGATACTTTCTAGGAAAAGAACCACTGCCTAAAATCCAGTCTGTTCCTATTCTTGCATAGTTCAAACTCATGTCTCCTGGTCCTCCCCAATCTGTTAAACTGGAATAATCTATCAATAGGGACACTATCCAGCCCTCTAATTATTTTATAGACCTCCATCAAGTCACCTCTCTACGCTGCTCTAAAGTAAATAGACCAAGGTCCTTGAGCCTATCTGAGTAGCTGAGGTTCTTTAAGCTAGAAATCATTCTTGTAGCTCTCCTCTGGACTTTTTCCAAGGCCGCTATATCACCCTCCATGTGGGGGGACCAAAACTGAGTGCAGCACGCCAGATGCAGTCTGACCAGCGACCTGTATAGTGTCAAAATGGTGTCCGTTGATTTATACTGAATTGTTCTGTTAATACACCCAAATACCCTGTTAGCTTTAGATGGAATAATGGTTTGTAACCCCTAAAAGATCAGTAAAAATGATGGGGCACAAATCATTCCCGAAATAAGAGGAGTTCAACGGCACTCTCCGTTGTTAGTGGTAAATTGAAGGAGCAAGTTCCGTCGTTCGCACATGTGCAGTGAAACACGGAAATCCTAGTGGTTCGCCGGTGATGTGACATGTTCAAATTAAAGGGCCATTGCACGCTGCAATCAGAGAAATAATTGACAAAACGCAAACTTGCTTATCTGCCCAGCTGGAAAGTAACTGATATCGCCACCAAACAGGTACGCTTAAAAATATCAGGTCTAAACTAAGTTTTAACAGCGCAGTAAGTCTTAATGACTGCCAAATAACTAAAAATTAACTTTTAAAAATGTGGAGTCTCATATATTACTCCTTATTTTAATAGTTTTTGGTCATTAAAAAAAATTACATTTATTTTTACTTTTCCCTCTTTTTTATTCAGCTTTTTATTAAAATTAAATTTTTATTTACAATTTCATACCGAATACTAACTTTTAAATGAATGAAGTCCGCTTCTCTGCTTGAGCAATTCAGCCTGAATCTGTGGGCGTGACTTCTTTTCCTGACAGATTTTGTGGGCGTGTTTTCTCCTCTCTGACCTTTCCAGCCGCGCGGCAACTCAAGCTGCTCAGAGGCCGGGTTGATAGGGCACAATTTGTTTAAAGTTCAAATTCAAGCAATTCGACGCCACAGAGCCCGCAGTAAGTAATTTTGTTAATTTAATTCGCAGGAGCGGCGGTGAGTGTTAACCTCGCCGCTCCGAGCAACTTCTGGCCCATGGAATGTCATGTAATAAAAATGGAATTTGACTTAATCTATCGCTGGAAACCGGGGCACTGATTGTCACCATATCTTAAGTATAATAATTTCATTCCAAATGTTTTTTTTTAATGCAGTTTAGAAACAGAGTAACCAGACCTTTTTATATTTAAGGTTCAAAACACTGGTGAAGGGGAAGCCCAGAGGTATTTTGATCATGCACTAACTCTGAGGAACACTATACTTTTCCTGCGACATAATAAGGAACTAGTTGCAGATGATGAACAACCAAACAATGGTAGGATTTATAATGTGTTGAAAGTAATTGTTCATTCCTGTAGCATTATTTTTTTAAAGCATGCAATTGTCACTTTACTGTGGTTAAACATTAATTAAAGACTTAATTACTGTAGGTATCATTTTACTTGATGTTACTTTGTCAGTTAATCAGCGAATGTTCAAATCCGTTGTAGCATGCTTTAAAATTAGGATTGGCATCTGATTATTGTTGCATCATACATGCCAACAAAGTAGTATTAGTTATTCAGTGATGTCTGTATTTTACAAGAGAGAAAGTGGGCACCGGGTGGGAGAGAAAGAATGGGTAATATTGACTTGGGGCAGGGCTGAGAGGGCTGCTGAAGAAATAAGTTTTTCACTAGGCTTTTGAAAGCAGGTAGGAGGCAGGGTGAAGGGATTTTGAGCGGGTGTTTGAGTGCAGGTTCACAGTGGCTGAAAAAAGTGGTTCCCAATAGTGGAACAAAGAGGATGTGGCGGAGCTGTGGACTAGCGACTGAGGAGCAAAAGGTGTAAGTGGGCAGGGGGTGGGGTGGGGGGAAGGTTGAAGGAGGTCATTAAGGTAGGATGGGTGAAGATGTGGTGGCATTGAAGATAAGGGCGTTGATCCTTAAAGGCAAGCTGAGCCATTGGAGCTTGGCAAGGAGAGTGTGGCTTTAAGTGGGTAAGAACATCACCAGCAGTATTATGAATGAGATGCAGTTTATGGAGGGTGAAAAGTGATTGAGAATTATTTCCACATCAAGGATTAGTTAATATGATTAAGTCCCTGAAGAAAATGGCTTTGAAGCTTATGGATCTCTACATGTGTAGAAACCTGACCAACCAATTTTATATTGCACATATAAATCATTGTAGTAAAAAATATGATTATTGATTGAAGAACAGAGTTTAAACAAGTTGTTACTTTTTTAATTGCATGTCTAACTTTAATTTTTTTCCCCAGATCGAGGTTGGAAAAGTTTAGTCGAGTTTCTGATTTTTTTAAAAAATTGTGCTGGAAATATAACTAGTATATAGTTATATGAATATAACTACATACTTAGTATCTTGGAAAATTGAAATGACAACCAGTTATGTAACTAAATGCTTTGGAAATATTTTTTTCTGGCACCAGTCAATAATAGAGAATAAATTATCTGTAATTTTTTCAAGGAATGGTTCTACGAATGAAATTTTGCTTTCTGATGAGATTGTTCCGCTTCAGGCTTTCCATTAGATCTGTTGCGCTGCGAGAGCTTGTTGGGATTGGATCCTGCCACTTGTAGCAGAGTCCTGAAGAAGAATTACACTCTGCTGGTCTCGATGGCACCACTTAGCAATGAAATACGACCAATAAGCAGCTGCACGCCACAGGTAAGCACAAAGGTTCAAAAATGATCTCCCAATATGACTCTTGTTTCTAGATTTCTGGGAAGTGGGACTAATTGGATAGCTCCTTCAAAGAGCTGGCATCAGCACGATGGGCCGAATGGCCTCCTGCGCTGTAAGATTCTATCAGTTATCTGTACCTGCTATTGGTCTAATTACTCAATAGGCATCTATAACCTTTGTATGTCAGAGGCAAAGTCAGGTTTACGCATTGCACACAACTGCATACTTTTTGTTTGCAGGCGTCAAAGTGCCAATTCTTAAGATATGATCCAAAAGCAGGCTCCAAGTGGTGTACATGTGTAACTACATGTGATAGCTTCACTGTGCATCATTTGGTCACCTGATATACGGGCTGTAGATGCTCAGCTGCAAACAATGCACAAAATACGATGTTTTATTATTTTACTTTGTCCTGTTGAGCCCCAGTAAAACCTGACTATGTTTACAGTCCATAATATTGTCTGAACATCATAGTAGGGATAGATAGCCAGCATCTCCCTCCACTTCTCTCTGCACCTACGCACATGTTTAACTGCTCCTTGGGAGACTCTGAAATACGTAAAGGATGCGATCAGCCTCAATAAAATGTTACTGCCTTCTTCCATGTGGGAATGAAAGACTAGAAATAAGAAGTTGAGCGAGGGAGTCTGGAAGATTTAGTTGGTTTTGGTTTTGTTCGTTTCTTACGTGGTTGAAGTATTTGTAATTTTTAGTTTCTTTGTATTTATTGTTTCTAAATGTGCAGTGAACTCGGTCTTTGATTTCATATTAATTTTGACTATGATGTGATATATCTCTGCCAATTTTTAGCCACTTGGCAAAAATGCCCTTATAACCTTGATTGATTCAAGATACTGTGATAAATACCATTACAAGGTGTATTAGTGATTACAGTAAAGCTAAATTGACACTTATCAGAATCTAAATCATCAACACAATGTATGCAATGACTGGTCATCAGCTTTGTTTGGTTGTGTGGAGCATAAACACAGGCACAGACCAGTTGGGCTGAATGGCCTGTTTCTGTTAATTCTATGTAACTTTAGATAATCTTGCATGTACTTTGCTTTCTCTGTCAGAAGTTATACTATACATTCTCTCTGTGCCTGGAACTTGGACTATTTAATTAGCTGCTGTGATACACTTACAGTTTCTACTTCTCTACTAATCAAAAACAATTTAACCTTTCTTAAATCTTCCAACTTCATGTTCTTAAACACTTTTCCAACTTTCAAAGTTCACTGGGAACCTTCTAACCTCTTGAAAACTTTCCAAAATTGTCAAAGACCTTCTGAGCTTTGGGAAACTGTCCAAATGAGGTGAATGGTGTTTGGCCTTAAATACCTTACCTATCCAAGGAAATCTCACTTTAAGTGACCTTTCAAATAGACCACCCAGGCCACATGATCACTTTCAACAGTGTCAATTGAGCAGACAGTATATGAAAGATTATAATTGTCAGATATTAATTAGTTTTACAAAAACTACATTTCCAATTATTTTTCCTTTCCCCCTTAATTAAATCATTGAAAGTAGATTGCACACTCACATTTCTCTCTTTCTCTGAGTGTCTGTCTGTCTGTCTCTTTCTCTCCTCTTCCCCCCCACCCCCCTCACTCCCTCTCCCCAGATACATGTATGTGCAAATATCATTTGAGATGTATTTTGTAACGGTATTTTGCATGTCTAATGTACACATGCAAATAGCGTCCACTTGGGTTTTGTATGGAAAAATAGATTAGTGGGCTGTTTGAAAGGACATCGTTATCTGAAATATTTATTTTGTCCATTGCAAAACCCACTTTAATCATCTTTTGCAGATTAAAAACCTCCCTAATATGTTTCCAATGAAAAATATCTAATGGCCACATTGTAATTTTTCAGGAGTCGCAATATAAACTTAACCTTTTTTAAAAAAATCTTCTGTAGTCTGGTTCTTTTTCAAGGAAGTGGGTGTGGAGTGCTAGCATTTATTTTCATGTAACTTGCAGACTGTGATGAGGCAGAGAACCTTATGGGGTCAACAAAAGGATGTCACAGAGACTGGTGAAACTACTGAATTATTCATCTCAACCAGTGACGCATGATTCTGAATGAGCTATTTTATTTTTGATAGGCATTTTAATGCAGCTTTTATCAGTTCTTCGGAATTTGTCTTTTAATTTTACATATATAATGTGTGTGTGTGTGTGTGTGTGTTTGTCTCCATCCATCCGGTCATATACCTGTTAATGCAAATTTCTTTACTCGGAATTCACAACTGGCCAGATAACCAATTTGTTGGATTTTACTCAGCTGCGTATTAATGGGTCAGTCTAATTAATTAATCATTTCTTGATGTACACTTGGAGTACTGTGAACAGTTCCGGTCTCCATATTATAAAACGGGATATAGAGGCACTGGAGAAGGTGCAGAAAAGATTTACTGGGAAGATACCAGAACTGAGAGGTTATACCTATCAGGAAAGATTGAGCAGAATGGGGCTCTTTTCTCTATTAGAGATGTTTGAGGATGTAACTAGCAGGGTAGATAAAGTGGAACCAGTGGATGTAGTATATTTGGATTTTCAAAAGGCGATAAGGTGCCACACGAAAGGTTGTTGCACAAGATAAGGGCTCATGGGGTTGGGGGTAATATATTAGCTTGGATAGAGGATTGGTTAACAGACAGAAAACAGAGTAGAAATAAACAGGTCATTTTCAGGTTGGCAGGCTGTTACTAGTTGGGTGCCGGAAGGATCAGTGCTTGGGCCTCAGCTATTTACAATCTATATTCATTACTTAGGTTAAGGGACCGAGTGTAATGTATCTAAGTTTGCTGATGATACAAAGCTAAGTGGGAAAGTAAGCTATGAGGAGGACACATAGACAGGTTAGGTGAGTGGGTGGGAAGGTGGCAGATGGAGTATAGTGTGGGGAAATGTGAGGTTATTCACTTTGCTAGGAAGAATAGAAAAACAGTATATTTTTTAAATGGAGAGAAATTATTAAATTTTGGAGTTCAGAGGGATGTGGATGTCCTTGTACACGAAACACAGAAAGTTAACGTGCAGGCACAGCAAGCAATTAGGAAGGCAAATGGTATGTTGGCCTTTATTGCAAGGGGGTTCGAGTACAAGAGTAAGGAAGTCTTTGGTGAGACCACACCTTGGAGTACTGTGTACAGTTTTGGTCTCCTCACCCAAGGATGGATGTACTCGTCTTAGAGGCGGTGCAACGAAGGTTCACTGGATTGATTACTGGGATGAGAAGATTGTCCTATGAGGAGAGATTGAGTAGAATGGGCCTATATTGTCGAGTTTAGAAAAGTGAGAGGTGATCTCATTGAAACATATAAGATTCTTAGAGGGCTTGACGGGATAGGTGTTGAGAGGCTGTTTGCCCTGGCTGGAGAGTCCAGAACTAGGGGGCATAGTCTCAGGGTATGGGGTCGGCCATTTAGGACTGAGATAAGGAGAAATTTCTTCACTCAGGCTCATAAATCTTTGGAATTCTCTACCCCTGAGGGCTGTGGATGCTCAGTCGTTGAGTATATTCAAGACTGAGATCGATAGTTTTTTGGACACTAAGGGAATCAAGGGATATGGGGATCGGGCGGGAAAGTGGAGTTGAGGTCGAAGATCAGCCATAATCTTATTGAATGGCGGAGCTGACTCGAGGGGCCTTATGACCTATTCCTGCTCTTATTTCTTATGTTCTAGAAAAAAGACTGAGGGGTGACCTGATGAGGTCTTCAAGATTATGAAAGGGTTTAATAGGGTAGATGTAGAGAAGATGTTTCCTCTTGTGGAGACCAGAACTTGGGGCCATAAATATAACATAGTCATTAATAAATCCAAGAGGGAATTCCGGAGAAACTTCTTTACCCAGGGAGTGGTTAGAATGTGGAATTTGCCACCTTGCGGAATAGTTGAGGCGAATAGCGCAGATGCATTTAAGGGGAAGCTAGATAAACACATGAGGGAGAAAGGAATAGAAGGATATGCTGATAGGGTTAAATGAATTAGGGAGGGAGGAGGCTCGTGTGGAGCATAGCACGTGGCTCGTGTGGAGAACAGCATGGCCCTGTTGGGCCGAATGGCCTGTTCCTGTGCTGTACGTTCTATGTAATTCTACGATAGAGTTGAAATGAATGCTATATGATGGGCCCTACTGATTTTATTAGACATTTTATACAGGCATTTGATACCTTAGGTAAAAAAATAATGCTGGAAATACACAGTATGTCAATCAGCATCTGAAAGAAAAAAAAGTTAATGATTCACATGAGATTCATATTTTGTATGATATGACCGAATAATTCAATATGCATCATACTTTTAATAAATCCCTAACCATGTTTTTTTCTTCAAAATAATTAGCACATAGGACCGGCCATCCCAGAAGTTAGTTCAATCTGGTTTAAACTTTACATCTATCATATTACTGGTCAAGGACCCCCATCATTGTTACTTTCAAAAGGATCAAGACTTAGAAAACTTCCAGACATTTTTCAGGTATTTTGAGAAAACATCCTTTTTTAGCTTTTCTGTTTAAACATACTGTGAATGTTAGTTCCTGTGCTGCATCAGAATCGATAAAAATGCAATATGTTTTCCCCTCTTATTTCCCAGGGCTATGACCGGTTGCTTATAACCTCTTGGGGACATGATCCCGGCGTTGTTCCCACTTCAAATGTGCTCAGCATGCTAAATGATGCATTGACTCATTCAGCTGTATTAATACAGGTAAAGCATTCAACTTGGGCTACTTTGAATTTCCCTTAAGCCTACATTTTAGTTGCAGACATGAATTGTTAGAAAACTTGTAATCTGACCCAGGGAGAGATGCTTTTTTGGTGTTCAGTTAACAAGGGTGCTGTCAGTAATCTTAACAAAACTGATGTGCATTTGCAGTAGGTACATGACTTTACAGAGAAAACTTTCCAAAGAGTTTCTGTCAATGCTGTGAATAGACTTCAGTGCATGTGTTAGGAAGACTCGAGAATGCCGGGTCAATTGGAGCAAAATTCGGATTTAGAGCTACAAGAAAGTTTCTGATAACTTGGTTATGTATTTTTGTTTTCTCAGCATGCCACTTCAAGAAATTTCTTGATGTATTTTTAATGTGGTATTTCCTTCATCCAATTTGTATAATTAGATTATACATTGTATCTTTTTTTGCAAACATTTGAAACAATTTTTATGATTAAACATTAAAAATTTTTATGATTAAACATCTCTGAAATGTGATTCAGTTTAACTCCCATTGAGGTAAGGCTGCTGTGTTAATAATACTGTGATTTAAAAAAATTAACTAATACATTGTTGTTTATAGGGTTATGGTATCCATGGTGATGGAGAAACTACTTATGTTCCATTTCCCTTTGATGAAGTAGAGATGAAAGGAGGTGGGTATTTCCAGTTACTTTCCATTATCAATCTGGATTAAAGCATACATGACAGGAAAATACTTGCGAGAGCTCTGATCAAATCTTCCTCTTTAGATCAACTTTTATGCTTAACTCTGTTTTAAGATGCAGTGAAATCCATGCACATTCCCAGATTCTTTTTCAGTGATATATAATTCAGCCACCTTTTATATGTTGCGTTTGTAATGCTTATTGCTGCTGTTTCACAACCTTTTTTAACGTATATATTGCACAGAACCTACAGCACAGAAACCAGGCCATTCGGCCAAACTAGTCTATGCTTCACCCAAGCTGCCTCCCATCTCTCTTCATCTAACCCTATTTGAATATCCTTCTATTGTACTTATCTAGCTTCCCCTTAAATACATCTATGCTATTCACCTCAATTGCACCTTGTGGTAGCAATATCCAAGTTCCAACCACTCTCGAGGTAAAGAAGTTTCTCCTAAATTCCCTATTGGACTTATTGGTGACTATTATATTTATGGCCCCTAGTTTTGGTGTCTCCCAAAAGTGAGAACATCTTCCCTGTTAAACCCTTTCATAATCTTAAAGACCTCTATTAGCTCACCCCCCAGCCTTCTCTTTTCTAGAGGAAAGAGCCCCAGACTGTTCAATCTTTCCTGATGAGTATAACCTCTCAGTTCTGGTATCATCCTTGTGAACCTTTTTTGCACCTTCTCCAGTGCATCTACATCATTTTTATAATAGAATAGAACCAGGTAGAAAAATGTCTCCAGTCCCATATATATTACAAAATTATTTGACTAACTGTTTCCATTTGAAGCACTATAAAATTAGATTATAACAATGTTAACATGTTTATTTTTTAAATAGCTGAACAATGCTTTGTCTTGGGTTTGCTGTAGAATTTTCCCGGAATAACATGTGCGCTCACCGAGCATTGAAAGTATTGCGAGGGAAAGTGGATCTGGACCATTTCTGCGGGTTTGTAAATATGCTGAACCCACGTGTTCGACGCACCAATGGCAGGCATCTCAGTGATGACTTGGATGAGAAAGGTATGCAAAGACCAGCTCAGCTCAATCAAAACTACATTGGAAATAAAATTATGCACCAATTTTCTTCTAAATCAGTGAATGTGCTGAGATATTTTAATCCATTTAAAAAGTTTTACAATATTGTTGTAAAATAGCACGTTAACGAAAAGATGTTGAGTGGTGAGAATGTAGAACTCACTACCGCATGACATAGAATTACATGGAATTTACAGCACAGAAACAGGCCTATTAGACCAAATGTTCTGTCGGTGTTTATGCTCCACACGAGCCTCCTCTAACCCTATCGACATATCCTTCTTTTCCTTTCTCCCCCATGTACTTATCTAGCTTCCCCTTAAAGAAAGACTTGCATTTATATAACGCTTTTCACACCCTCAGGATGTCCCAAAGCGCTTTACAGCCAATGAAGTGCTTTAAAGTACTTTAATGTAGGGAAACGTGGCAGCCAATTTGCACACAGTAAGGTCCCACAAACAGCAATGTGCTAATGACCAGATAATGTGTTTTAGTGATGTAGGCTGAAGGATAAACATTGGCCAGCACCCTGGGGAGAACTCCCTAACTCTTCTTCGAATAGTGCTGTGGGATCTTTTATATCCACCTGAGCGGGCAGCCTACATCAGTTGGTTTTAACGTCTCATCGGAAAGACAGCATCTCCGACATTGCAGCACTCCCTCAGTACTGCACTGGAGTGTCAGCCTAGATTTTGTGCTCCAGTCTCTGGAGTGGGGCTTGAACCCACGACCTTCTGACTCAGAAGCGAGAGTACTGCTAACTTGAGCCAGTTAAAGCGGACACCATTAAAGGCATCTATACTATTCACTTCAACTACTCCGTGTAGTAGCAAGTTCCACATTCTAACCACTCTCTGGGTAAAGAACATGGAACGGTTGAGGCGAATAGCGTAGATGGATTTAAGGGGAAGCTAGATAAGCACATGAGGGTGAAAGGAATAGAAGGATATGCAGATGAAGTAGGGTGGGAGCAAGCTCGTGTGGAGCATAAACACCGGCAGAGACCTGTTGGGCTGAATAGCCTGTTTCTGTGCTGTAAATTCTATGTCATTCTTTGTTGGACTATTAATGTATATTGACTTAACATTGGCCTTTGGGGTTAGATGCAACAGCCACTGCCAGCAAAAATCTATTGAAAGTAAAATTAAATCATTACATGAAATTCACAGTTTAAATAAAACCTGGATTACAAAACTGTTGAGATTGTAGCTATATAAACTGCTTGAGCTTCCTTATCATAGTTTTATATCCTTGCAGTCCCTTCAATAATTACTTCTGTTGTAACTATTTAATGTAATTAGTATGATCCCAGTAAAGCTGGGCTCACAACTATCCAGTTTATTGGTATTGACTCCTGACATGATGCCAAAGAAGAGAACCAGGAGCTGAATAAATGCATTGGCCACGGGAACAACTGTTTTGAACATCTTGAGGCCCTCTGTTTCACCATGAAATTTGTTAGAATGTTCATTTAAAGCTGCTGGAAAATGGGACAAAAATGAGTGAAGGACAATAAGCAGTCTGTCTCGGTTGTCTGGTTGCCACTCTTAATATGTTCAGGTTGTTGAGATACAACTTTTTAACTACATGTTAACCTTTTTTTTTCTTGGCCATTTAAAATGCTCTGCTAAAATCGGATTTTGACAGTATGTATGTTAATTGTCTTAAATGGTGTCAGCCGTGGATCAGTGGATAACACTCTTGCCTCTGAGTCAGAAGTTTGTGGGTTCAAGTCCCGCTCGAGAGACTTGAACAAAAAATCTATTCTGACATTCCAGTGTGATGCTGCACTGTCAGAGGTGCCATCTTTTGGTGGCGACATTAAACTGAGGCCCCGTCTGCCCCCTCAGGTGGACATAAAAGATCCAATGGCACTATTTTGCAGAATAGCAGGGGAGTTCTCCCTGACCAATATTTATCCCTCAACCAACATCACTGAAACTGATTATCTGGTCATTATCTCATTGCTGTCTGTGGGTCCTTGCTGTGTGCAAATTGGCTGCTGTGTTTTCTATATTACAACAGTGATTACACTTCAAAAGAAATTTATTGGCTGAGAAGCGCTTTGGACGTCTTGAGGTCTTGAAAGGCTGTATAGAAATGCAAGTCTTTTTTCTTCAAATTAGATTTTTAAACTCTGTTCCCTAGCCACTGACTCCATCCCTCTCCCTGGCCAATGTCTGAGGCTGAACCAGACTGTTTGCTGCAACCTTGGCGTCCTATTTGACCCTGAAATGAGCTTCCAACCATATATCCGCTCCATCACCAAGACCGCCGACTTCCACCTCCATAACACCGTCTGTCTCCGTCCCTGCCTCAGCTCATCTGCTGCTGAAACCCTCATCCATGCCTTTGTTACCTCTAGACATGACTATTCCAATGCTCTCCTGGCCGGCCTCCCATCTTCCACCCTCTGTAAACTTGAGCTCATCCAAAACTCTGCTGCACATATCCTAACTCGCACCAGGTCCCGTTCACCCATCACCCCTGTGCTCACTGACCTACATTCGGCCCCGGTCCGGCAACACCTCGATTTTAAAATTCTCATCCTTGTTTTCAAATCCCTCCACGGCCTTGTCCCTCCCTACCTCTAAGCTCCTCCAGCCCTACAACCCTCTCAGATCTCTGCACTCCTTCAATTCTAGCCTCTTGCACATCCCCAATTTTAATCGCTCCACCATTGGCGGCCGTGCCTTCAACTGCCTTGGCTCTAAGCTCGGGGATTCCCTCCCTAAGCCTCTCCGCCTCTCTATCTCCCTCTCCTCCTTTAAGAGACTCCTTAAAATCTACCTCTTTGACTAAGCTTTTGGTCACCTGTTCTAATATCTCCTTATGTACTTGGTGTCAAATTTTGTTTGATAATCAATCCTGTGAAGCGCCTTGGGATGTTTTACTTTGTTAAAGGTGCTATATAAATGCAAGTTGTTGGTTTTTAAAAAAATGTTAAAAGTATCGATTTGCCTTGATGCCACAAATTACATTTTGGGACCACAAAACTCTTTTCCACCCCACCCCAGTCTTGTATATTCCCAAGTTCTTAAAATACATTTGCTCAATTGTGTCATTTTCAGTCAGATTCTTATTCAGCTAGAAGCCTCCTTAAATAATGTTTGTCTCAAATATATCATCGTATGAATTTAAATATTTTGCAGAATTTGAATCCCCATCTGGCTCTGATGCTCAAGGCAGTACAGAATCCTTTGAGTTGGTAACCGATGAGCCCATGGCCGATTCTGTGCCCAAAAGAATTGCTGAAGGTAAAGACAATTACTGTAATGTTAGGTCTGTGCTGATAATTAGAATGCAGCACTTTCCAAACCAGCAACATTCACCGCCTAGAAGGACAAGGACAGCAGGTGCATGGGAACATCATCACCTCCAGGTTCCCCTCCCAAGTCACACACGGTCCTGACTTGGACATATATCGCCGTTCCTTCATCGTCGCTGGGTCAAAATCCTGGAACTCCTGACCTAACAGCATTGTGGGAGAACCTTCACCACACGGACTGCAGTGGTTCAAGAAGGCCCTCCACCACCTTCTCAAGGGGCAACTAGGGATGGGCAATAAATGCCGGCCTTGCCAGCGACGCCCACATTCCGAGAATGAATTTTCTAAAAACTTAATCTGGGCTTCCTGCCGCTCAGTGGATACGTGCACCCTGTGATGTGGTACTGAGGCATACAGTTAAAGAATGTCCCACATTTGATCCATGGTCTGCGCTGAGTTAGTAGATCTCAGCCACTAAATCAGACTCTTGGGCTAGAGTGGGGAAAAGTCAGCTAGGTTTCTTGCTTCTGATTGCTATTCAGTGATTCTGATGTGGACCTCCCTATCTTTGTAACCTCCTCCATCCCTACAACCCTCTGAAATCTCTGCGCTCTTCCAATCCTGGCCTCTTGCACATCCCCGATTTTCATTGCTCCACCATTGGCGGCCATGCATTCAGCTGCCTAGGCCCTAAGCTCCGGAGCTCGCTCCCTAAACCTCTCCGCCTCTCCACTTCTCTCTCGTCCTTTAAGGCACTCCCTTAAAAACCTACCTCTTTGACCAAGCTTTTGGTCACCTGTCCTAATATCTCCTTATGTGACTTGGTGTCAAATTTAGTTTGATAATCGCTCCTGTGAAGCACCTTGGGACATTTTACTATGTTAACGGGGTAACACAAATGCAAGTTTTTGTTGTTGTTGTTGTACACATCAAGCTCAGCTGTGATGTCCCAGAGGCCAAATCACCCTCTGCCACTTATTCTCAAGACTTCCATGTGACAAAATGGCCTACTTGGGGGTAAAGATAGCAGATCGCTGTTGGCACCTGTTGAACACTGCCCCTATAATGCGGAAAGAGGGAAAAGGAACATTTGGTGTGCTGAGTTTTGCATTGTTCTACTTTTCCAGCCTCTGCAACAGAACAGGAATGGATGCCTCTGGAGCTGTGCTTCGGGATCCCCCTCTTTGTTTCAGAACTGAACAGAAGTGTTTGTCAGAGGATTGCTACGCATGGATTATGTGGGAAGGAAAGGTAAATTTTATCTCCAGCTTGCACATAGATTTTTTTCTTTGAGTGCACAGCTTTAGTTGCTGGATTATAGAATCAGGCAACACAGAAGGAGGCCATTCAGCCCATCATGCCTGTGCTGGCTCTTTGGAAGTGCTATACAATTAGTCCCACTCCCCCAGCTCTTTCCTTATAGCCCTGAAAATTTTTCGTTTTTAAAATAGAGATCCAATTCCCTTTGAAAGTTACGATTGAATCTGCTTCCCCACCCTTTCATGCAGTGCATTCCAGATCATCATAACTCACTGAGCAAAAAAAAACTCTTCTTGATCTTCGCCACCCCCACCCCCCGCCCCGGCTTTTTTGCCAGTTATTTTAAATCCCTGCCCTCTGGTTACCAACCCTCCTGCTAGTGGAAACAGTTTCTCTAAGCAGAACAATCCCACCTTCTCCAGTCTCTCCACATAACTGAAGTCCCTCATCCCTGGTATCATTCTATAAATGTATAATAACATGGGTCCCTTGTCAAACATATAGAACTATAGAACCATAGAAAAGATACAGCACAGAAGGGGGCCATTCGGCCCATCGTGTCCGCGCCACCTTCCACCACCCGGTCCGTAGCTCTGCAGCTTACAACACTTTAGGTGCAGGTCCAGGTACTTTTTGAGAGTTGCGGGTCCCTGCCTCTACCACCAATTCGGGCAGTGAATTCCATACACCCACCACCATCTGGGTAAAAAAGTTTTTCCTCATGTCCCCTCTAATCCTTCCGCCATTCAACTTAAATCGATGTCCTCTAGTTCTTGAACTCTCCACCAGGGGAAACAGGTACTTCCTGTCTACTCTATCTGGGCCCCTCATAATTTTGTACACCTCAATCAAGTCACCCCTCAGCCTCCCCTGCTCCAAGGAAAACAACCCCAGCCTATCCAATCTCTCCTCGTAGCTGCAATTTTCAAGCCCTGGCAACATTCTTGTAAATCTTCTCTGCACTCTCTCCAGAGCAATTACGTCCTTCCTGTAATGTGGTGACCAGAACAGCGCACAATACTCCAGCTGTGGCCTTACCAACGTTTTATACAGTTCCATCATTACATCCCTGCTTTTGTATTCTATACCTTGGCTAATAACGGAGAGCATTCTATATGCCTTCTTCACAACCTTATCTACCTGTTCTGCCACCTTCAGGGACCTGTGCACATGCACTCCAAGGTCTCTCATTTCCTCTACCCCTCTCAATATATTCCCTTTTACTGTTTGCCCTCCCTAAGTGCATTATCTCACACTTCTCCGGGTTGAACTCCATTTGCCACTTTTCCGCCCACTCCACCAACCCATTGATATCTTCTTGGAGTCTACAGCTATCCTCTTCACTCTCAACTACACGGTCAATTTTTGTGTCCGTCTGCAAATTTGCCAATCATGTCCCCTACATTCAAGTCCAAATCATTACTATATACCACAAACAGCAAGGGACCCAACACTGAGCCCAACGGATTTCCATTCGCAAAGACATCCATCGACTTTTACCCTTTGTTTCCTGAGCCAATTTTGGATCCAATGTGCCACATTTCCCTGTATCCCATGGGCTTTTACCTTTCTGACCAGTCTGCCATGTGGGACCTTATCAAATGCCTTACTAAAATCCATGTAGACAGCATCCACTGCACTACCCTCATCAATCCTCCTTGTCACTTCCTCAAAGAATTTAATCAGATTTGTAAGGCATGACCTTCCCTGAACAAATCCATGCTGACTATCCCTGATTAAACCATGCCTTTCCAAGTGACAGTTTATCCTAATAGTTTGCCCACCACCGAGGTAAGACTGCCGGGCCTATAATTGTTTGGCCTTTCCCTCATATCCTTTTTAAACAATGGTACTACGTTTGCAGTCTTCCAGTCCTCCAGTACCTCCCCTGTATCTAGTGAGGATTGGAAAATGATCTTCCGAGCATCTGCTATTTCCTCCCTGGCTTCCTTCAATAGCCCAGGAAACAATCCATCCGGCCGTGGTGACTTATCGACTTTCAAGGATTCCAGTCCATCTAGTACTTCCTCTCTCATAATGTTTACATTATCCAATATTTCACACCTCTCCTCTTTAACTACTACATCTGGATCATCCCTTTCCTTTGTGAATACGGAGACAAAATATTCATTTAAAACCCTACCGACATCCTCTGCTTCTACACATAAGTTACCCTTATCATCCCTGATAGGTCCCACCTTTTCCTTAGCTATCCTCTTGTTCTTAATGTACTGATAAAACATCTTTGGATTTTCTTTAATATTACTAGCTAACATTTTTTCATGCCCTCTCTTTGCTCTCCTTATTTCCTTTTTTACGTCATCCCTGTACTTTCTATACTCCTCTAGGCTTTCTGCAGTATTTAGTTTTCTGTGACAGTCATAAGCTTTCTTTTTCTGCTTTATCTTGCCCTGTATACTTCTTGACAACCAGGGGGCTCTAGATTTGGCAGTGCCACCCTTTTTCTTTGCATTGTACCTGTAGAATTTCACTTTTTAGTGCCTCCCACTGGCTTGCCACTGATTTCTCCTCAAGTAGTTGTGTCCAGTCCACTTCTGCCAAATCACCTCTTAGTTCTCTAATATTTGCCTTCCCCCAATTTAAAACATTTACTCCTGATTTAATTCTGTCCTTTTCCATAATAATGCTAAAACTAACTGAATTGTGGTCACTATCCCCAGTATGGTCACCCACTGTCACTTCACCCACTTGCCCATCTTCATTTCCCAGGACTAAATCTAGAATTGCATCCCCTCTTGTTGGGCTCGTCATGTACTGGCTAAAAAAGTTCTCCTGGACACCGGTCAAGAATTTTGCGCCTTCTGTGTCCCTCAATGTTTGAATCCCAGTTGATGTTAGGGTAGTTGAAGTCCCCTACTATTATTGCCCTCTTATTTTTGCACTCAGAAATTTGCCTACATATTTGTTCTTCTATCTCCCTTTCCCTATTTGGGGGGTTTATTTCTTAGCTCAACCCATATGGCCTCGATTGATGATCCATTTAGCATATCATCCCTTCTCACAACAGTAATTGATTCTTTAAGCAATAATGTTACCCCTCCTCCTTTTTTATCACCCACACTATCCTGCATATATGCACTTGAATTGAGCATTTAAAGCTGTAGTGCTCATAAATGCTTTTCTCAAATAACACCTTTGCTGAGTAAGGGTAGTGCTATCTCATTGAATAACTGTCTTTTCTTAACTTGGTATACTTTGGCAGATTTTCATCGAACTTTTGAACAGTAATCCAATTGATTATGCCGTAGGTACTACAGCCATTTTTTAATATTTGCTCCCAATGTGAAACAGAAGACAGAAATCACCAAATAACTGATTATGTTCTTTTTTTGACCCGGTGTGAACAAACAGATCAATTCAGTACTCCCATGCTCGAAAGGTACACAGGCCTGAGATAGAGCTAGAACCCTGCAGGCTGAAATCTCCGCTCTGCACCTCCTTTGAGCACAACTCAACGGTGGGACCATGGGAACACTGAGTTTAACTTAAAGGGCCCTGTTTCAGAATTTTACACGTCACTGTCTACCTCCATCTCAAGCCAGCCTCCTGTTGATCTGCAATGATCCAATTCTTCCACGTAACAGATTTAAACATTCTTACTCAGTACCCCCTTTCACTTCTGGGCATTTTAGCCCTGACAAAAATGTGTACAGTCGATGTGAGGAGGGGTGGGAGGAATGGGGGTTAGAAGAGGAGAACTTGCAGTCTTATGACCAGAAATGAAATTCAATTTCAAATGAGAATTTTACCAGGGCTAAAAGGGTTAAATTATGAGGACAGGTTGCATTGACTGGGCTTGTATTCCCTTGAGTGCAGAAGATTAGGGGGGGATCGAATTGAGGTGTTTAAGATGATTAAAAGATTTGATAGGATAGATAGAGAGAAACTATTTCCTCTGGGGGAGTCCAGAACAAGGGGGCATAACCTTAAAATTAGAGCTAGGCCATTCAGGGGTGATGTCAGAAAGCACTTCACAAAGGGTAGTGGAAATCTGGAACTCTCTCCTCAAAAAATGCTGGGGGGTCAATTAAAAATTTTAAAACTGAGATTGATAGATTTTTGTTCGCCAAGAGTATTAAGGGTTACAGAACCAAGGCGGCTAGATTGGGTTAAGGTACAGATCAACCATGATCTAATTGAATGGAGGAACAGGCTCGAGGGGCTGAATGGCCTCCTCCTGTTCCTTTGAGAGCAGCTAAAGTTGTTAAAAGGAAAAAAAAGTAGGATTGGAGGCAGCCGCGTTTTTGGGCCAGTGAGAGTCTACTATTTATTGCCCGGTGTTTCTGCACTGATAGAAATCCGTCTAGTTCGTTCAAAATGCACAAAACCCACAAAAAGGTTGTTTTTCAAAAAAATATCAAATGCTTTGAAATTGCTTGGTGTAAATGGCAATGCAAACCTATTCCTTTTCATTTGTCGTGACAACTCGGCCCCTTTGTCACACTAAACAGAGTGTAGCACTATAAGTAGACTTGAGTTGTTTAATTTCCTTCCATGTTGATTTTCTTCTGAAACTGAGGATGAATGTGTTTGCAGAGTATAAATGTATCGTGCACTCTTCTCTCTACAGCCTTCAGACACTCTTGCATTCCAGTAGGAAGTTATCTCTGCAGGTCCTCAACTTTGTACAGTCATTCCAGGTATGAACTGTCCAAGATACTCCCATGTGTTTAGTTGAAATTGAAGATTTTTTAATAGATTTTTTTTTTATTATTCGTTCATGGGATGTGGGTGTCGCCGTCAAGGCCGGCATTTATTGCCCATCCCTAATTGCCCTTGAGAAGGTGATGGTGAGCCGCCTTCTTGAACCACTGCAGTCCGTGTGGTGAAGGTTCTCCCACAGTGCTGTTAGGGAGTTCCAGGATTTTGACCCAGCGACGATGAAGGACCGGCGATATATTTCCAAGTCGGGATGGTGTGTGACTTGGAGGGGAACGTGCAGGTGGTGGTGTTCCCAGGTGCCTGCTGCCCTTGTCCTTCTAGGTGGTAGAGGTCGCGGGTTTGGGAGGTACTGTTGAAGAAGCCTTGGCGAGTTGCTGCAGTGCATCCTGTAGATGGTACACACTGCAGCCATGGTGCACCGGTGATGAAGGGAGTGAATGTTTAGGGTGGTGGATGGGGTGCCAATCAAGTGGGCTGCTTTGTCCTGGATGGTGTCGAACTTCTTGAGTGTTGTTGGAGCTGCACTCATCCAGGCAAGTGGAGAGTATTCCATCACATTCCTGACTTGTGCCCTGTAGATGGTGGAAAGGCTTTGGGGAGTCAGGAGGTGTGTCACTCGCCGCAGAATACCCAGCCTCTGACCAGCCTCTACACTTCTCAGTATCCTCCCATTTATTGTGTACTCCCTTGCCTTGTTTGCCCTCCCAAATGCATTACCTCACACTTCTCTGGATTGAATTCCATTTTGCACTTTTCCGCCCACCTGACCTGCAGTCTACAGCTTTCCTCCACACTATCAATCACACGGTCAATTTTTGTATCATCTGCAAACTTCTTAATCATGACCCCTACATTTAAGTCCAAATCATTAATATATATCACACAAAGCAAGGGGCCTAGTACTGAGCCCTGCTGACCCCCACTTGAAACAGCCTTCCAGTCACAAAAACACCTGTCGACCATTAACCTTTTGCTTCCTGCCACTGAGCCAATTTTGGATCCAACTTGCCACTCTCTGTTGGATCCAAAAGCTTGTACTTTTTTGACCAGTCTGCCATGTGGGACCTTGTCAAAAGCCTTGCTAAAATCCATGTAAACTACATCAAATGCTCTATCCTATCCTCATCTACCCTCCTTGTTACCTCAAAAAATTCAATCAAGTTAGTCAGGCACAACCTTCCCTTAACAAATCCATGCTGACTGTCCTTGATTAACCCATGCCTTTCCAAGTGACGGTTTATTCTGTTCCTCAGAATTGATTCCAATAATTTGCTCACCACCGAGGTTAGACTGACTGACCTGTAATTACTCTGTCTATCTCTTTCTCCCTTTTTAAACAGCGGTACAACATAGCAGTCCTCCAATCCTCCAGCATCACGCCTGTATCCAGTGAGGATTGGAAAATGATGTTCAGAGCCTCCACTATTTCCTCCCTTGCTTCTTTTGATAGCCTGGGATACATTTCATCCATCCCTGGTGATTTATCTACTTTCAAAGATGCGAATCCCCTTAATACTTCCTCTCTCACTATGTTTATCCCATCCAATATTTCACACTCCTCCTTAACTACAATGTCTGCATTGTCCCTCTCTTTTTTGTGGTAAACTCTTAACTGCTTTGCAGGTGCTTAACGTCAACATTCCTGATTCTGCTGTTCTGTGGAAAGAAATGCTCTAAGTTATAAACTATGCACAAATGTTCTCAAACTGCTGAAATTAAAATGACTTGTGAATATGCTTGATGGAAATGTAGGTTACACATTAATTCACATACATACTTTTACTGGTGTTTGTGTTGCCCATCATGTATTACAATAAATGTCGGCAACAGTCAGGAGGAAACCAACCGCTTGAAATAAGTGTCAATTTTAAGAAAGCAACGGACTAGATATATAGGGAAATATTGAGCATAATGAATGTGTTTCTGGAAAGGTGTTTTTGCAAAACTTGCTTTTCATAACTGCTGTTTATTTGCGTTCAGGAAACTGGTGACTCAGATAGTAGTGTTACGACGTTATTTACCCAATCATCGTCCATTGATGTCGGAGTTCCACTTCCAGCCAAGAATCTGATCTTCAAAGATGGTGTTTTGTCTGAATGGGTTGGACGGTCTCCCTCATCTGTACATATTGCAAGATTGCACAATGACCAAACTAATTAAACCCATTTGTGTTGTTAAAAAAAAACTGCTCATCTCAACAAGCAAGTGTCAGAGAATAGTGATATGTCTCGCTCTCCTCTCTTTCTCTCGCTCTCCTCTCTTTCTCTCGCTCTCCTCTCTTTCTCTCGCTCTCTCTTTCTCTCGCTCTCCTCTCTTTCTCTCGCTCTCCTCTCTTTCTCTCGCTCTCCTCTCTTTCTCTCGCTCTCCTCTCTTTCTCTCGCTCTCCTCTCTTTCTCTCGCTCTCCTCTCTTTCTCTCGCTCTCCTCTCTTTCTCTCGCTCTCCTCTCTTTCTCTCGCTCTCCTCTCTTTCTCTCGCTCTCCTCTCTTTCTCTCGCTCTCCTCTCTTTCTCTCGCTCTCCTCTCTTTCTCTCGCTCTCCCCAGTTCCTAAAGGATAGCCAATTCTTACATGCTAATCAAAATTGACTTGGTTAGTTAGCACCTTAACAATGTTTTAATAAAAAAAACCTATGGACTCTTCTTGTGTGATTTAAATTTCTTGTGTAAAATGCGGGAAAAAAATGATCTCTTGGATAACTGTAAACAGACTGGTTGCTTGTTTTGGTGCGAACAATTATTTGGCATTTTCCCCATGAAACTTTTGTATGTTGGGAAAAAAAAACGTATTCAGCTTTTTTAAAAAAAGCTTCGCCACACAACCACTTTGCCCCAATACCATTCTGTCAGTACAGCGAGAAAATGAACTTTTGTTTCCACTGCAACCCTGTGGATGGTGACCATGATCTTGCTGCCACTGGTTGAGACCAATGGAGTGTCAGTTTTCTTCTTCCTTTTCCTCTTGCCCAATGGATGGTTGGATCAACATTTAGTAGCCCAGTTACAAACTGACAACAGATCAGTCAGATACAAATGTTGGCTGTTACTAGGACCTAATCCTCTTAACTTTATGGGTGAAATGGAAGAGTTTTAGCTGTTCACTAATTGAGCTGCTGGGCAACAGATTTTTGCGGGAAAAATAGTACATTTGCGGGAAAAATAGTACATTTGCATACCTCAGATCCCAAATCAAATTGGAAACGAGTCCACTGAATTAAATTAACAAATTGTGCACATGACTGAAGATAGCATTGAAGTACACTTCAGGCACCAGTTTAAACTTGCTGTAATAGTTATGCAAGAGCACAATTTGAGAATGAGATCTTCATGGTACTGAATGTCAGTAAATTACAACAAATATTGGCTAATGTGTAATAATGTGCTACAAATATTGTCTGTCATATGCTAGCATAAAAATCCAGTTGAAAGGGGGAAACAATTTTTTTTGATTGTGCTGGTTTAGTTATGAACAAACTATTGGCTTAATCTGGTATTTGAGTTAGTCAACAGCCACACCATCTAGCTTCATTACCTGATATGTCTGCCATGAGCCTGAGATTTCTGAAAGATATCAAATACTGTACTAGGATATCAACTATGTTTGTGCAACATATCAGTTTCACATTTTCATGATTTTCAGTCCTATGTAAAACTCTAAGATGTCTGGAGAAAGGTCTCAATTAAGTTAAATGTACCTTTTTTAAGAGTAGAAATTCTGTCTAGCACAAGGGCCTATTTTTGCATAACGGTAAATAGCTTTTACTATAAATCTGTTGTAACTCTTTGGCTTCAATAACAATTGAATTGATTATTTTGTATTTTATTTTTAGATATCCCACTGCCGAAGGTGATTTTGAGAGAAGTTCTGAATTTAACAGTTTCTATTTTGAGTTTTGCTATTTTTTTAAATTGGGAAATGGATTGGGGGGAAGTGAAGTGACCAATTAAGGTTTTCTTATATCCTACTTAACATGACTTGCAAACGATGGATCTTTTTCTTTTAAATCCATTGCAAAGCTGCTTTTTTATGTGCAGTTTGTGCTGCTACTTAAAGTCAATTCTTTTTACAGAAGTATTAAGGTATCTGATACGTATAATTGGAAAATTCATTATCCAAGTGTTGTTGGCTCATTCACTCTATGTTGCCCTTATTACCTCGGTTATAATGCACTGCATTCACTCTCAGGACAGTTGCTGTAGCAACAGCGAATGGCTCTGTTCTGAGACTAGTGATGCTGTGCAGATGATGCTGAATGGTGTCTTATTGGTAGTGAATTAGTTAAATCACCATGTCCTCTGGTGTACTCTGTGCACTTGTCTTTTATAATTCATATGCTATTGAAATGCTACTAGTTATTGAAATTTTTTAAGTATTCAGTGTCTCATTTTCATTCTGTGGTGCCCTTCAACCTAAAGGCACAGTGGATGTGCGAGTTATTATCTTTGCAAAAGAGCTATGAAGAATAAGAATAGAAACCGTGAATATATATTAATATAGGCATCAAGTGTATGTTCATTGAGGCCTCTTATTGACCGTGATGGTAGGCAATGGTCATTTCTTTTTCTTGCACTGCATATTCCTACTTATTTCTATCTTGTTTTGCAAAAGAAAAAGTTAAATTGTTATTGCCATGAGCTACACATTGCAAGTACTTCAGTCTGAGATTTGACCTCTCGAATATGGCAAAATTTTGAATGGTGAGACTGTTAATTCATGTTAAAGAAAAATATCTTTGGACATTTATTCTGCATATTATCTTGGAAGAATATAGCCAATAAATGTTATCACGATTTTCATGTTTTCCATCTTTATTTTCATGCCTAATGCACCAATAAGTGGCCCACAGACTTGCACTGATGTGCAGTATTTTCAGGATTAAAAATTATTGTCTTGGCTGGTTACCGTTTTGAAAGCATAGTTTTATTGCTACCTTCATAGCATTCCACTTACACTTAGCATCATTGGCCACTTTTAATCCATTAATTTTATATGTTGATACATAGTTGTTAATACAATACAATGATTACATATTCCAAACGCTGATTAACTTCAAATTACCTGTAATCTTCGCTGATACAAATAGAGGGGAAATGTTTTAAAAGCTGCAATATAAAGTACATTTAAAGTGCTGCATTGCTTCCCTACATTTTTTTTTTAGTTCTTTCTCTCACTTCCATTTTCCAGAGTTGATAAGGTACACTTGTTGAGACCAGGCGTTCCTTCACAGAAGCAATGCCAGGTCGCGAATGAGGGCCAAAGCATTAGGAACTCCTGACCTGGGGGGACCTGGACCATGGCTCCATGTACCCTTGGACCAATGGCCTTGTAAGAGGCATTGGGTACTCCACTGCGAGGCTGGAACTCTGCATATCCAGGTCCCAATGGAATTTCTGGGCATTCCAGTGGACCTGTACAAATTTACAGTGGGTGTCCTCTGGAACTGAAGAATTTTGGCCCCCGGTATCTTTTGTCTATTTCATATAAAAACACCGTTTGATCATTTCCATCTGATGTTTTAGTGGTAGTTTCCAGTTTAAATAAGAATGCCTGTGTAGACGATACAATAGTCATCTGAGTCAAGCATTTTACAAGGCACTGGAAAGACAAAAGCGTAATTTAGACATGGTTCCAAATTGTATGGGGAAAGCAGCGGAATGAGAATAAGAGAATGCATCAAGGAAAAATTGGGAAGCCAGCAATACAGAAACGACAGGGAAGAATAACAAGGTTCGAAAGGACAGATTTTCCTATAGTAATATTTAGGTTGCATGAAAGTGGGAAATGGGGCAGGAATCCATTACACCAAATCCTTGTCTATTTTAGTGCCCATCCAATTTACTGCCATAATTTCCAGCAGATAGGAGATGCGCTCGACCTAAAATGGCACGCCATATTTAAATGACATTGTAATGGCATTTCTGCCCATGGTGGAGTGATGCAAATTCAGGATGTGCAAGAGGCCAGATTTGGAGGAGCGCAGAGATCTCTGAGGGTTGTCGGGCTGGAGGAAGTTACAATCACTGGCAATTATTCCCATATAAAACAGCCATTTGACATTACTAAGCATGACAGAAATGACCGGAGTGGATTTAAAGGGCCTCGCAAATACTTTCTAAGTATCAGTAGTAGGGCAAATATAACCCCACTATTTTAAAAAAGGAGGGAGAGAAAACATGGAACTACAGACTGGTTAGCCTAATATCAGTAGCCGGGAAAATGCTAGAGTATTATAAAGGATGTGATAACAGGACACTTAGAAAATATCAACGAGATTAGACAAAATCAACATGGATTTATGAAAGGGAAATCATGTTTGACAAACCTACTGGAGTTTTTTGAGGATGTAACTGGTAGAATAGATAAGGGAGAACCAGTGGATGTGGTTTATTTAGATTTTCAGAAGACCTTTGATAAAGTCCCATAAGAGGTTAGTGTGCAAAATTAAAGCACATGGGATTGGGGGTAATATACTGGCATGGATTGAAAATTGGTTAACAGACAGGAAACAGAGAGTAGGAATAAATGGGTCTTTTTCGGGGTGGCAGGCAGTGACTAGTGGGGTACCGCAGGGATCAGTGCTTGGGCCCCAGCTATTCACAATATATATCAATGATTTGGATGAGAGAACCAAATGTAATATTTCCAAGTTTGCTGATGACACAAAACTAGGTGGGAACGTGAGTTGAGGAGGACGCAGAGGCTTCAAGGCGATTTGGACAAGTTGAGTGAGTGGGCAAATACATGGCAGATGCAGTATAATGTGGATAAATGTGAAGTTATCCACTTCGGAAGGAAAAACAGAAAGGCAGAGTATTATTTAAATGGTGATAGATTGGGGAGTGTTGATGTACAAAGGGACCTGGGTGTCCTTGTTCACCAGTCACTGAAAGCAAACATGCAAGTGCAGCAAGCAGTTAGGAAGGCAAATGGTATGCTGGCCTTCTTACCTAAGAAAGGATATACTTGCCTTAGAGGGAGTGCAGCGAAGGTTCACCAGGCTGATTCCTGGGATGGCAGGACTGTCGTATGAGGAGAGATTGGGTCGACTTGGCCTGTATTCACTCGAGTTTAGAAGAATGAGAGGGGATCTCATTGACACGATGCAGGGAGAATGTTTCCCCTGGCTGGGGGGGTCCAGAACGAGGGGTCACAGTCTCAGGATATGGGGTAGGACATTTAGGACTGAGATGAGGAGAAATTTCTTCACTGAGGGTGGTGAACCTGTGAAATTCTCTACCACAGAAGGCTGTGGAGGCCAAGTCACTGAATATATTTAAGAAGGAGCTAGATAGATTTCTAGACACAAAAGGCATCAAGGGGTATGGGAAGTGAGTGGGAATATGGTATTGAGATAGAGGATCAGTCATGAGCATATTGAATGGCGGAGCAGGCTCGAAGGGCCGAATGGCCTACTCCTGCTCCTATTTTCTATGTTTCTTTCTCGGTGCTACTTGAGTGGCAGGAGGGCATGAGATGGCTGGCTGCTGAGAGCTTGTTGGGATTGAGGTGGCCCTCATTTCATGGCAACTGATTCCTGAGGTGGACTTGCTGATGTCTACATCCCTTGCGCTGCAGTGTGGACAATCTGGCCCTGCTCCCCTTCTGCCACAGATGCAGGCAAAGAACACTTCCAGGTAAGGCTAATGAGGAGCAAGAAGTAGACATGCTTCGCACGGTCCATTCTTGGAAAATGGATTAATTTTGGATAGTTCTAGTCCAAGAGCTAGCATAGACCATAATGGGCTAAATGGCCTGTGAACTATTATGGATCCTCTTACTTTGCCTGACTTGTTAAGGCCATTATACATTCTGCAGCATTCAGTGGCTGTGTGCCAAATACAGGAATTGGCACAAACTCATTCCTGTTCTCCGAAGTTATTCCAGTTCTTTGCTGCTCTTTTTGGGGGCCCTCCACTTGTTTGTGCCAAAGATTGACTCCCTGCTGTCCCTGTCGTCTTTCACGCGGGGGGCGGGGGGTGCTCTTAGCTTCAGGGCCTAACATTCCACAGTGTAAAAAGCTCTTAATGGTCATACATCTTGATACACATCTTGATTCCTTTCTTGTGTTATCTCCCTTATATTACTTCGCATAATTGAGCCTCTCAGATGTTGATCTGTGGTGTACTTCAGGCTGATGTTTGTGTGGTCAGTCATCAAAATGTTGCCTACCACCTTCATTTTTCTTTTGTCGCCACAGATCAGGTGTGGCGAGAATGAGACTGTCCCTTTAAAACTCTCTCAAAATCTTCGAACTGCTTAACATGAGGCAAGTTTTTTATCATCTTTCCAAAATTTGCTGCTGAAATTTGGGTCACGGGATGCACATATTATTGCAAGTGATGTATATTATGTTGTCATAATATACGTAATGGTATTACCAACATAGTGCATGTGCATCTCAGGGTCCAGTGAGATCTTTTGGCAGGGCAGAATTGGGAAGAAATTATTTTTTTTAATCATCCTAGAAAAATCCAGGAATTTATTGGCGCAAATCAGTTTTAACAAAAAGATTTACTTCCATAATGTTCCTTTTCTAGGGGCCATAAATATAAGATAGTCATTAATAAATCCAATAGGGAATTCAGGAGAAACTTCTTTACCCAGAGAGTGGTTAGAATGTGGAACTCGCTACCACAAGGAGTGGTTGAGGCAACTACTATAGAGGCATTTAAGGGAAAGCTAGATAAACATATGAGGGAGAAAGGAATAGACGGATATGCTGATAGGGTTAGATTAAGAGAACTGGGGGGAGGCTCATGTGGAGCATAAACACTGGTGCAGACCTGTTGGGCCGAATGGCCTGTTTCTACGCTGTAAATTCTATATAATTTTTCTATAACTGTTTCTCTGCTTTATTTGCCACTGTGTAATTCTATTTCTGACTTTCTGTTTTCCTTCTACTTTCCTTTCTTTTTCTTTCTCTTTCCTTTTCTATCTCTCTCTGTTTTCATTGAGATGTCTGCATCTCCATGCCTGACTCCCTCTCAATCACTTTTTCTGTAATTCTCCTCTTTGTTCTGTTGTCTCTCTTCTGTGCAACTCTCACTATCCCTGCGTAGGTAGAGAATTCAAGGAAGCCCCAGAAATCCTGGGGCAACGTAATAGGGGCAAAGACTTGTCCCTGCCCCTTTTTCCTGACCTTTATGCCCAGGGAAAGAGTGTTCCCCAGAGGCAAGGATCAGGAAAAATTAGCCATGTGATCTTATGGCGATGCACCAGATGTGGAGCTCACAATTCTGCTATTTGCATTTTACCTGTAATAATTGGCTGGCCTAGTTGGTGGCTATTATTATTTGCAAAACTGACCATATAATCTGAATAATTTAAGTGGTTTGTGAACATTTATTCAATTTAAAATCTCAATAACAAACAATCATAATTTCCCTTCCCGTCAGGAGTTAGTAAAGAAAGATTTAGTAAGTTGCGAGGAAATTAATGAAACAGGAAATAGAGCTACAAAGAAATAAATAATTATATCTATGATATAATACATAGGAACGTGTTGCAGTTTGAAGTGGGGAGAATCCATGAAAGCAGAATGAAAGATCAGTCTCCCAGATTCCTAACATCCTGCCTATCTCTGCTGGAAGTGGGTGTTTGTGTGCATCTATGTGGCACAGGGCATCCCGCCAGCCATGGACACAGTAACTCTGGACAAGAAAAGAATTTGACCTGATTAAAACAGAATGCGCACATTATTCTCCAGCGCGAACATCTGATCCCAGGCGTATCATCAGGAAAACATCAGCATCGTTTGATTGAGGCGCAACATCATGGAGGTTGGAAAAGGAAGTTGAATATCATTTTAATGTTAAATTAAATGTATAAAGCAGTGTGACAAACTGCAGTAATTCCATGGTGCTTTCACACTGTTTTTGTTTTAATCTGTTATGCAATATGAAAGCACTTTTTTTGCATGTGACTTCAGTTAGTTCCGTGGTATCCGGTGCCACCAGCTGGAAATCACATGTAACTTCATGCTTTATGAAATTACATTTCTGGCTATTTAAATGAAAAAGTATTTAGGAAACTTGTTTTCATTTGTTAACAAGCATTCGATGGGTTGGAGTAAATGACATCAAAGCATAAAATTGCATCACTCACATAACAATAAGACAAGGTGACTAACTTGCTACGCTCTCCAAATAAAATGCATTTTGCAAAACTTTTTTCTTGGTCGTGACTGTGCTGCTTTTAATCACATTTTTCATACAAAGCATTCCTCTGTGGGGTTTTTTTGGCAGTGTTCTGACTGTTTAGTATGAGACTATAATTGGCTGAAAAAGTTTGAACACTCATTTGACGCATGCCAGCAGCGAGTCCTCTCCTTTTCAAGTACTCGAGGCAATAAAGTAAAAAGAATTCCAAATGTAACTGAGAGCAGCAGATTTTGTTAAAGACTGAGTTGATATTAAGCTTGATCCATTCCGCTAATATTCATTGAGTGATCATGGTAAGTCTATTTCTAATATTCCACTAAGTACATTTTTATCAGTCTACAGTGATGCGTCAACAGAACTTGCCTTTGAATTGTATTCAATTTTCCTGAAGTTACCATTACATTTACCTTAGAAAGCTCAAAGAGAGAGCAACGCAAACCCAGTCTGTACTATAGAAAGCTGACGGTAACAAAGTAACACTTTCTATGCTAATTAGCTACACAATACTTAAACTCATGGGTTAGAAATATTTATCCCAATACACTTTATAAAATGTGTAATTATGCAACTTTACGACTTGTAGTTATCCATTTTTGCCAAATGACTAACTTTTGTACGTTCAATTTTTTTACTATAATATCTGTAACTCTGCATAGCTTCAATCTCTTGTTGTAATGTTTGTTTGACTGTATTCTTTATTATTATAAATGTTTCCATCTTTTTTGCTTTCTGATTGACACTGTTAATGGAAACATTCTCAGTGGGCTAAGGATTAACTGATTACATTTCGAATGCAAGGTATACATTCGTTGGTGTGTCTTTACTATAAATTTACATCAAATTTTACATCGGTAAAAATATAAATAGAGTTTTTTGTTGTTGGTGGAATTGCATTTTTTTCGGGTGGGGCTGCATTTCATCAAATCATCCAATTATTCATTGTTTATTTTATTACGTTCTATTAATAGTGCACTATAAGCCAGAGAAAATGTATAATCAGTGACTCATGTTGTTTTATTGCTGTAATATTGTCTAAGGATCCATCCCTCACAAAGTTGTTTTATGATAATTTAAAAAGCATTGAAAATGAAACATTGGACAATAACAAATCTGCAATATGTGAGCTATTTATAACACAGTATTTACAGCACAGAAACAGGCCATTCGGTCCAACTGGTCTATGCCAGTGCTTATGCTCCACACGAGCCTCCTCCCACCCTATTTCATCTCACCCCATCAACATATCCTTCTATTCCTTTCTCCCTCATGTACCTATCTAGCTTCCCTTTATTGTATGCTGTTGCTTGCATTACTGAAGCACAGCGTTGTTCAACACTTCTTATTACAGGATGTATTTTCTTATTTCTTAGCCAGATCAATAAGAATAACTAGCCTTCTATTTTAGCTCCCTTCTAATTTATTTTATTAGCCACGTTGAAATCTGTACTTTTTCTGACAATTGAGACAAAAAAATACTTGTGTACAAAAATCATTCCAGTTCACCCAAGCATCCTAATTCTTCCGTACAACTTTCTTTACAGCTTATGCTTGCTGTTTTCAGTTTGCTTTTTCTTTTTGCGACGCAAGCATCTCCTCCTCTGGATCAGGTGTTGAAGTATATTGATGATCATCAGGATGACTATGTTCAGGTTGGTCCGTACACACACATGGTTGTCAGAATGGGAATGCTATTGGTTAGATTACTGGTCTTTCGACGCTGGGGCTTGGGGTTGAATCTAGCCCAGGTTGCTCGGATGAAGTATTTGTTGGCTGCAATGGTTTGGACATAAAATGGGATTTGGACAGTCTCATCCCTACTAGGTGTCAGCAGTATTAACTGCTCCAGAGTTAACTTGAATGTTTAAAATTTAACAGGTGCCAGGGGATCTCTGCCCACACCTGTAAGTATGCAATGGATAGAGCTCTCTCCCAGTTGGAGCCAGGAGTATGAACGAGGTGTGCCTGGCTGGAGCAGTTTGAATGTGAATCACTCTACAAAATAGTTACCATTTCTCTGGTTTCTGGTTTAGAATTGAGGTTCAGTTGTACAGAGCCTTGGTCAGACCCCATCTGGAGTATTATGTTCACTTTTGGGTACTGCACTTCAGGAAGGATATATTGGCCTTGGAGGGGGTACAGTAGAGATTCACCAGAATGATACGGGGGCTTAGAGAGTTCAATTATGAAGGCAGGTTGCATAAACGTGGCTTGTATTCCATTGAGTGTATAAGTTTGAGGGGTGATCTGATCAAGGTATTTAAAATGTTAAATGGATTGAATAGGGTAGATACAAAGAAACTATTTCTTTCTGATGGGGGAAATCAAGAATGAGGGAACATAATAACATTTAGGAGGGATGTCAGTTAGGTTCACTAATGTCCTTTAGAGAAGGAAACCTGCTGTCCTTACCCGGTCTGGCCTATATGTGACTCCAGACCCACAGAAATGTGGTTGATTCTTAACTGCCTTCTGAAATGGCTGAGCAAGCCACTCAGTTGTACAATCTCGTTACAAAAAGTCACAATAAGAATAAAACTGGATGGACCACCCAGCATCGGACCACTAGGCAAACCAAGCCCAGTCAACCCTGCAAAGTCCTCCTCACTAACATTTTTAAAAATTCGTTCATGGGATGTGGGCGTCGCTGGCGAGGCCAGGATTTATTGCCCATCCCTAATTGCCCTTGAGAAGGTGGTGGTGAGCCGCCTTCTTGAACCGCTGCAGTCCGTGTGGTGACGGTTCTCCCACAGTGCTGTTAGGAAGGGAGTTCCAGGATTTTGACCCAGCGACGATGCAGGAACGGCAATATATTTCCAAGTCGGGATGGTGTGTGACTTGGAGGGGAATGTGCAGGTGGTGTTGTTCCCATGTGCCTGCTACCCTTGTCCTTCTAGGTGGTAGAGGTCGCGGTTTTGAGAGGTGCTGTCGAAGAAGCCTTGGTGAGTTGCTGCAGCGCATCCTGTAGATGGTACACATTGCAGCCACGGTGCACCGGTGGTGAAGGGAGTGAATGTTTAGGATGGTGGATGGGGTGCCAATCAAGTGGGCTGCTTTGTCCTGGATGGTGTCGAACTTCTCGAGTGTTGTTGGAGCTGCACTCATCCAGGCAAGTGGAGAGTATTCCATCACACTCCTGACCTGTGCCTTGTAGATGTTGGAAAGGCTTTGGGGAGTTAGGGGACTTGTGCCAAAATTGGGAGAACTGTCCCACAGACTAGTCAAGCAACAGCCTGACATAGCCATACTCACAGAATCAAACCTTTCAGCCAACGTCCCAGACTCTTCCATCACCATCTCTGGGTATGTCCTGTCCCACAGGCAGGACAGACCCACCAGAGGTGGCGGTACAGTGGTCAGGAGGAAGTGGCTGTGGGAATCCTCAACATTGGCTCCGGCCCCCATGAAATCTCATGGCATCAGGTCAAATATGGGCAAGGAAACCTCCTGCTGAATACCACCTACCGCCCTCCCTCAGCTGATGAATCAGTCCTCCTCCATGTTGAGCACTACTTGGAGGAAGCACTTAGGGTAGCAAGGGCACAGAATGTACTCTGGGTGGGGGACTTCAATATCCATCACCAAGAGTGGCTCGGTAGCACAACTACTGACCGAGCTGGCCGAGTCCTGAAGGACATAAGCTGCCAGACTGGGCCTGCGGCAGGTGGTGAGCGAACCAACACGAGGGAAAAACTTACTTGACCTCGTCCTCACCAATCTACCTGTCGCAGATGCATCTGTCCATGACAGTATTGGTAGGAGTGAGCACCGCACAGTCCTTGGGGAGACGAAGTCCCGTCTTCGCACTGAGGACACCGTCCAACGTGTTGTGTGGCACTACCACTGTGCTAAATGGGATTGATTCAGAACAGATCGAGCAGCTCAAAACTGGGCATCCATGAGGCACTGTGGGCCATCAGCAACAGCAGAACTGTATTCCAGCACAATCTGTAACCTCATGGCCCAGCATATTCCTCACTCTACCATTACCAACAAGCCAGGGGATCAACCCTGGTTCAATGAGGAGTGTAGAAGAGCATGCCAGGAGCAGCACCAGGTGTACCTAAAAATGAGGTGCCAACCTGCTGAAGCTGCAACACAGGACAACATGCATGCTAAACAGCGGAAGCAACATGCTATAGACAAAGCTAAGCGATTTCACAACCAATGGATCAGATCAAAGCTCTGCAGTCCTGCCACATCCAGTCGTGAATGGTGGTGGACAATTAAACAACTAACAGGAGGAGGAGGCTCTGTCAACATCTCCATCCTCAATGATGGCGGAGTCCAGCACGTGAGCGCAAAAAACAAGGCTGAAGTGCTTGCAACCATCTTCAGCCAGAAGTGCCGAGTGGATGATCTATCTCAGCCTTTTCCCAATATCCCCGCCATCACAAAAGCCAGTCTTCAGCCAATTCCATTCACTCCACGTGATATCAAGAAACAGCTGAGTACACTGGATACAGCAAAAGCTATGGGCCCCGACAACACCCCAGCTGTAGTGCTGAAGACTTGTGCTCCAGAACTAGCCGCATCGCTAGCTAAGATGTTCCAGTACAGCTACAACACTGGCATCTACCCGACAATATGGAAAATTGCCCAGATATGTCCTGTCCACAAAAAGCAGGACAAATCCAATCCAGCCAATTACAGCCCCGTCAGTCTACTCTAAATCATCAGCAAAGTGATGGAAGGTGTCGTCGACAGTGCTATTAAGCGGCACTTACCAATAACTTGCTCACTGATGCTCAGTTTGGGTTCCGCTAGGACCACTCGGCTCCAGACCTCATTGCAGTCTTGGTCCAAACATGGACAAAAGAGCTGAATTCCAGAGGTGAGGTGAGAGTGACTACCCTTGACATCAAGGCATCATTTGACCAAGTGTGGCATTAAGGAGCCCTAGTAAAATTGAAGCCAATGGGAATCAGGGGAAAAACTCTCCAGTGGGTGGAGTCATACCAAGCACAAAGGAAAATGGTAGTGGTTGATGAAGGCCATTCATTTCAGCCCCAAGACATTGCTGCAGGCATTCCTCAGGGCAGTGTCCTCGGCCCAACCATCTTCAGCTGCTTCATCAATGACCTTCCCTCCATCATGAAGTCAGAAATGGGGATGTTCGCTGATGATTGCACAGTGTTCAGTTCCATTCGCAACCCCTCAGATGATGAAGCAGTCCGTGCCCGCATGCAGCAAGAACTGGACAATGTCCAGCATTGGGCTCATAAGTGGCAAGTAACATTCGCGCCAGACATGTGCCAGGCAATGACCATCTCGAACAAGAGAGAGTCTAATGACCTCCCCTTGATATTCAACGGCATTACCATCATCGAATCCCCCACCATCAACATCCTGGGGGTCACCATTGACCAGAAACTTAACTGGACCAACCACATAAATATTGTGGCTGCAAGGGCAGGTCAGAGGCTGGGTATTCTGCGGCGAGTGACTCACCTCCTGACTCCCCAGAGCTTTTCCACCATCTACAAGGCACAGGTCAGGAGTGTGATGGAATACTCTCCACTTGCCTGGATGAGTGCAGCTCCAACAACACTCGAGAAGTTCGACACCATCCAGGACAAAGCAGCCCACTTGATTGGCACCCCATCCACCATCCTAAACATTCACTCCCTTCACCACCGGTGCACCGTGGCTGCAATGTGTACCATCTACAGGATGCGCTGCAGCAACTCACCAAGGCTTCTTCGACAGCACCTCTCAAAACCGCGACCTCTACCACCTAGAAGGACAAGGGTAGCAGGCACATGGGAACAACACCATTCTGACTTGGAAATATATCGCTGTTCCTTCATCATTGCTGGGCCAAAATCCTGGAATTCCCTCCTAACAGCACTGTGGGAGAACCTTCACCACACGGACTGCAGCGGGTCAAGAAGATGGCTCACCACCACCTTCTCAAGGGCAATTAGGGATGGGTAATAAATGCTGGCCTTGCCAGCAACGCCCACATCCCGTGAACGAATGAAAAAAAAGGAAGCACTTTTTCACACGAAGGGTAGTGGAAATCTGGAATTCTCTCCCCCCAAAGGCTGTGGATGCTGCGGGTCAATTCGAACTTTCAAGACTGAGATCGACAGATTTTTATTGGGTAAGGGTATCAAGGGTTATGGAGCCAAGGCGGGTAAATGGAATTAAGATACAGATCAGTCATAATCTAATAGAATGGCGGAGCAGGCTCGAGGGATTGAATGGCCTCCTCCTGTTCCGATGAATATATACTTGAAAAGGAAACATTTGCAGGGCGATGGGGAAAGAGCAGGGGGGAGCAGGACTAATTGGATAGCTCTTTCAAAGAGCCGGCATAGGCATGATGGGCCGAATGGCCTCCTCCTGTGCTGTATGATTCTATGATTTTATGAATATGTGTAAACACAAAAAGTCACGCCACTTTTTTTCCTATTAATACTTTGTACATTGTTGATATTGTTATGAAATTGATGTTGTCTTTTTGGGAATATCCCCCCCACCGAGTTAACCTCTCTATGTCCCCAATACCCTTACCTGGGAGAATAGGATAGATATATTCGTGGATGTAGTGATCAACCGCTTGGTCAGCCCCCCACTCAAGGAGGTACATGCTTACGGATTTTGTTGTTTTAAGTACATAATTGTGTAACAATTTCACTTTACAGCATCTGAAAGAATGGGTAGCAATCCAGAGTGAATCGGGCAGTCCAGCGAAGAGAGATGATGTGATTCAAATGATACAGATTGTGGGTGAGAGAATCAAAAGTCTAGGAGGATCTGTCGAGCTAGCAGATTTGGGCAATGAGGAGGTATGGTACAACACATCCTGACTGGTCCTTTGCATATTAAATGGAACTCGAGAAAATTATTTTTGATCTCTTTAGAAACTCTGCACAATTATTAGTAAGGCTAGGAAGCCCATCATGTTCTCCTGAGTCTCTCTGATCTCACTCCTGGGTACGGTAGCACAGTGGTTGTTACTGGACTAGTAATCCAATAATTGAACATGAGTTCAAATCCCACCAAGGCAGTTTGTGAATTTGAATTCAATTTTAAAAATCTGGAAATTAAAAAGCTGGTATCAGTAAAAGTGACCATGAAATTGTTGGATTGAGCAAACCACTCAGTTGTAACAAACTGCTACATCAGGGCAATTCGGGATGAATAATAAATGTCGGCCTTGCCAGTGATGCCCACCCACATCCTGAGAAGGAATTTGAAAACATTGTTAAAAACTCAGCCTTGCGAACTTGTGACCTCCTTCAAGACCTCTGCTAATGTTGCTCTAAAGTGACCACTAAGAGATATGAATGGTTGGCCAGGAATGACTCTCCTGATTTTCCCCCTCCCTGTGGGAAGACAGTTGGCCATTAACTGGTACTTCCTCAAAACACTCTAACTGAGATCAGCAACTCAGGACCAGGGATCAACCTGATTGTCCAACATAATGGAAGCATCAAGTCTTTGCCTCTTGAGAAAATTTCTAATATTGTTTAACAGAATAGATTTGGGCTATAAGGAAAGGATTTTTCAACAATAAATGAATCATTATTGCTTTTTGAGGTGAAAGGTCTCATTCTGCAGTTCTCAAATGATCAAAACAAGACAATATTTTAATGCATTCAAACATTGAAACTTTACTTTGATGTATCCTTTCTTCCTCAATAAATTTACCGATGAATATTCTGTTTATTAATTCCTGATGAATGTATTACAACTTTCACTTGTACAATATGTTCATGCTCCCTGTAGCTTCCCAATGGAAGAATTATTCCATTACCTCCAGTGGTTCTGGGCGAATTGGGAAAAGATCCAAATAAAATTACAGTCTGTATTTATGGACATGTTGACGTTCAACCTGCAAGAATAGAGGATGGATGGGCTACAGACCCGTACGTGCTGACAGAAAAGGATGGTCAGTATTGTGCCAGTGTACAAACTTTTACACTATATTAACTTACATTGGTTGTTGGGCCACTGCGATTATTTTCATTTTTCTTCAAGGTGAAAATTCAATGTCTATTTTATTACCTTCTTGCTGTTCTGGACTGAAGCACAATTATATCATGGCCCTTTTATTCCTGTATTAACATCAAATTAAACAGAGACTACATAACCAGTATCAGTCATCTTATGCAGCACTGTGTATATCCTTTCACAAGAATCCCCTTTGGGTAATGCCACCTTTAGCTCCCTCGAGGCAATGCCTTGATTTTAAAATTCTCATCCTTGTGTTCAAGTCTCTCCATGACCTCACCCCTCCCTATCTCTGTAACCTCCTCCAGCCTTACAACCCTTCAAGATCTCTGCGCTCCTTCAATTCTGGCCTCTTGCGCATCCCCGATTTTAATCGCTCCACCAATGGCGGCCGTGCCTTCAGCTGTCTAGGCCACAAGCTCTGGAATTCCCTCCCTAAACCTCTCTACCTATCTCTCCTCCCTTTAAGTTGCTCCTTAAAACCTACCTCTTTGATCAAGCCTGTTTCAATATCCCCTTATGTGGATCATTGTCAAATTCTGTTTGATTTTGCTCTTGTGACATTTTACGACGTTAAAGGTGCTATATAAATGCAAGTTGTTGTTGCTGTTTATCAAGCTCAGTTTTTCTCTTGTGTCAAGCACTTCTTATTCACTTGATAACTTAATTCTCTAAGGTCAAGTCCATCAAAGATTTGAATATTGCTCCCACATTTGGAAAATCTCTTCTGTCACCTCTTTTGCACTCCTGTACAAGTTTAATCAAAAAGCTTGTTGTCTGATAGGTGATCCTTCTCTCACCTCTAGCGCCTAATCTTCATCACTCCATTACATCCTTTTTTGTCTCTCTATTTTGTCAGCATTTCTATGATCAGTGATGCCCTGAACTTCCTTCTCTTGTTCTACTGAAGCTGCTAATGCACCATTCTATAGATATTTCCTCCTCTCTGCGTTCTCGCTACATTGAAATCAAGATTCATCTCTCAGTTTCCTATTCTTTCCTAGAACTTCAAAATGGTGCATCTTCTTGCACACCTGTTTATTCTTCCTCCTACAGTCTTCCAATTTTTTAAGTTTAAGCTTCATGTCACCTAATCGCTATTTCCTGATTTACCTCATATTTTATTTCACTCTCTTTAACCTTGGTGGTCTTACATGGTGAACCTTGGCTCTTCACCTTAGTTACTCAGTAAAAAAACTATCAACTTCTGCTCTTTAGAATCAAAGATTGGCAGGCAAAACTGTAATTGAACAGTGGGTGGCCTTTGAAGAGGAGATGGTTCGGGTACAGTCTAGGTACATTCCCACGAGGGAGAAAGGTAGGGCAACTAAAGCCAGAGCTCCCTGAATGACAAAAGAAATATGGAGTAAGATGAAGTGGAAAAAAGGGACGTAAGGCAGATGTCAAGTTGATAACACAAGTGAGAGCCAGGCAGAATATAGAAAGTTCAGAGGGGAAGTGAGAAAGGAAATAAAAGGGGCAAAGACAGAGTATGAGAATAGACTGGCGGCCAACATAAAAGGGAATCCAAAAGTCTTTTACAGACATATAAATAGTAAACGGGTAGTGGGAGGAAGGGTGGGGCGGATTAGGGACCATAAAGAAGATCTACCCACGGAGGCAGAGGGGATGGCCGTGGTACTAAATGAGTACTTTGCATCTGTCTTCAGCAAGGAAGAAGATGCTGCCAGAGTCTCAGTAAAGGAAGATACAGTTAAGATACTGGATGGGCTAAAAAATTGATAAAGAAGAGGTACTAGAAAGGCTAACTGTACTTAAAGTAGATAAGTCACCCGGTCCGGATGGGATGCATCCATGGTTGCTGAGGGAAGTAAGGGTGGAAATTGCAGAGGTACTGGCCATAATCTTCCAAACATCCTTAGATACGGGGGTGGTGCCAGAGGACTGGAGAATTGAAAATGTTACACCCTTGTTCAAAAAAGGTGTAAGGATAAACCCAGCAACTATAGGCCAGTCAGTTTAACCTCGGTGGTGGGGAAACTTTTAGAAACAATAATGTGGGATAGAATAAACAGTCACTTGACAAGTGAGGATTGATCAGGGAAAGCCAGCACGGAATTGATAAAGGCAAATCGTGTTTAACTAACCTGATAGAGTTTTTTTGTGAGGTAACAGAGAGGGTAGATGAGGGCAATGCAGTTGATGTGGTGTATATGGACTTTCAAAAGGCGTTTGATAAAGTATCGCATGGTAGGCTTATCATCAAGATTGCAGCCCATGGAATAAAGAAGGCAGTAGCAACATGGATACAGAATTGGCTAAGTGACAGGAAACAGAAAATAGTGGTAAATGGTTGTTTTTTGGACTGGAGGGAGGTGTACAGTGGTGTTCCCCAGGGGTCGGTGCTGGGGGGACCACTGCTTTTCTTGATATATATTAATGACTTGGACTTGGGTGTACAGGGCACAACTTCAAAATTTGCAGGTGATGTGAAACTTGGAAGGGTAGTGAACAGTGAGGAGGATAGTGATAGACTTCAAGAGGTTATAGACAGGCTAGTGGCATGGGCGGACAAATGGCAGATGAAATTTAATGCAGAAAAATGCAAAGTGATACATTTCGGTAGGAAGAACGAGGAGAGGCAATATAAACTAGAGGGCACAACTCAAAGGGGTACAGGAACAGAGAGAGCTGGGGGTATATGTGCACAAATTGTTGAAGGTGGCAGGGCAGGTTGAGAAATCAGTTAAAATGCATATGGGAACCTGGGCTTTATAAATAGAGGCATAGAGTACAAAAGCATGGAAGTCATGATGAACCTTTATAAAACACTGGTTCAGCCACAACGGGAATATTGTGTCCAGTTCTGGGCACCACACTTTAGGAAAGATGAGAGGCTGCAGAAGCGATTTACTAGAATGATTTCAGGGATGAGGGACTTTAGTTACGTGGATAGACTGGAGATGCTGGTGGTGTTCTCCTTGGAACAGAGAAGGTTGCAAGGAGATTTGATAGAGATATTCAAAATCATGAAGGGTCTAGACAGAGTAGATAGAGAGAAACTGTTCCCATTGTTGGAAGGGTCAAGAAGCAGAGGGCATAGATTTCAGGTGATTGGCATAAGAACCGAAGATGACATGAGGAAAAACTTTTTTACACAGCGAGTGGTTAGGATCTGGAATGAAATGCCTGAGGTGGAGGCAGATTCAATCATGGCCTTCAAAAGGGAACTGGATAAGTACTTGAAAGTAAAAGATTTGCAGGGCTACGGGGATAGGGCGGGGGAGTGGGACCAGCTGGATTGCTCTTGCATAGAGCCGGCGCAGACTCAATGGGCCGAATGGCCTCCTTCCATGCTGTAACCTTTCTATGATTCTAAGTGTGAACAACTCATCATGAGATCTGATGTTAATTGCAATTATAAAATTCTGTAGAATTTCTTCCAGTTACTGTAGAGAGGAATCATTTACTATGCTTCAAATCCCTCCTTGGTCCCGCCCCTCCCCATCTCTTTAACCTCCTCTAGTCCAACAACTCTTCGAGATCTCTGCATTCTTCCAATTCTGGCCTCTTGTGCATCCTGATTTCCTTTGGTGCACCATTGGCGGCCGTGCCTTCAGCTGCCTAGATCCTAAGCCCTGGAATTCCCTCCCTTAACCTTTCTGCCTCTCTATCTCTTTCTCCTCCTTTAAGACGCTCCTTAATACCTACCTCTTTGGCCAAGCTTTTGCTCACCTGTCCTAATATCTCCTTATGTGGCTTGGTGTCAAATTTCATCTGATAAAGCTCCTGTGAAAGCTCCTGTTACTAGGCAATGTAAAAATGCAGGTGGTTGTTGTCGCTTGCAAATATATGAAAATGCTGGGATTTTTGTTTCTCATTTAAAATATTTTTGTTGCATCTAGCCCTATTTGGTGGTATGCAAAGGCAAAGGATCTCAGCAGTGTTTTTGTAGATAGAGCATTATGTGGATTTATGAACTAACTAATCCAATTTGATTGTCTAACTGTCTCCTGAAATTCTTCTGTTAACAAAAAAATGGGAGCTTGGTTGTTTTTTGCTGTAATTAACAAAACACCAACGAAATTGAGGAAACATGGACTTGAAATGTGTGAACGCTGAGAATGAAATCTTGTTAGTGTGCTGTTAATTGGAGAATAACTGGCACTTTAGCATTTTTCATTAAAAGATAAATTATAACCCCTTAAAGGCAGATTTTGGTTATATTAATGACTGGGCAATGCTATTTCAGAATAGTGTCAGAGCAAATGATATAGTTAGTAAATTAAGGCATTTTTAAAAAAAATCGGTGACCTGTAGTTTATTGTATAACCTACCAGGTAAGAATTTATTACCAGAAATACACTCTGAAAATAACCAGAGAGAGAAAGTTGGCACAGTTTTCTGCCTTCATTGGAGGGGAGAAGACTTCAGCGTGGAAATACCGCAATCCATTCTGAAGGGGGCAGTAGAGCAATGGGACAGGGCTTCACCTGCCGCTGGCTCATCCCTAACGCCAGGGGCTGGGTTCATTTGAATATTCGGGACAGGTAACCATGCCCGTAGTGGCACAACAAAGGTGGCAGCTCTACTGAAGCAGCAGATAGTGGAGTGGTTCCTTCCTGCCCCCTGGGATTGGGTTATCAGGTGTCAGCTGTGCCTTAGTGGATATCACTCTCTCATCTGAGTCAGAAGGTTGTGGGTTCAAGTCCCAGCACAAAATCTAGGCCAAGACTCCCAGTGCCAGTCTTGGTGGAGTGCTGCACTGTCGGAGGTGGCGTCTTTTGGATGAGACGTTAAACCGAAATACCCTCTCAGGTGGACGTAAAAGATCTCAAGGCACTATTTGAAGAAGAGCAGGGGAATTCTCCCAGTGTCCTGGCCAGTAATTATCCCTCAACCAACATCAATAAAAAACAGATGATCTGGTCATTATCACATTGCTGTTTGTAGGAGCTTCCTGTGCACAAATTGGCTGCGTTGTTTCCTACATTACAACAGTGACTGAACTTCAAAATTACTTCATTGGCTGTAAAGCGCTTTGGGACGTCCTGAGGTCGTGAAAGGCGCTATATAAATACAAGTTCTTTCTTTCTTTATCCCTTACAACCTGACTGCTGCCGGAACAATCCAATTGGCAGCTATTAGTCGCCATCTTTTGGAAACAATGGAACGAGCAAGTATGTACACAGTTCCAATTTACAGATGTATATCCCCCTGATGTCCACCTCATGCAATCAATCATCTGACTCTGGGCCTGGTTTGCATCAAAAAGCCTAGTCTATTTTCTTTCAGTGGACCTTAATTTTTAACCCTGTTTAGTCCTGTCGCCAGCAAGACAGAAGGCAATGAGGCATTCTGTCACAGAAAAAAATGATTAATTTTTGTCATGTTGGCACTAGGATTGTCAACTCTGGTTGAATGTATTCCTGGACGTATCATCACATGACCCTCCCACCTCCAACTGCCTTGTCCCCACCATGCTCCCGCCATTGGTCGCCCGACATGCCCATCCTCACACCAGATCGCTATCTCATGCCAATTGGGAAATGGAGAGTCTCTTCGGTACTCGATTGGATGATTCTTGACGGTCAGTCAAACAGCCCTTTTTCCCCCATCTCCAACATTATTATAACAAACAAGCAGAAGTGTTCAAAGAAAATGGGAAAAAAACCCACAGAATTTATTTTTAACGCCTCTATGATTCTTTTCCAAAGTTGTTTGCAAATGTGTAACGGGAGACAAATCTTTAATTCCTGGAGACTCCAGGGCAATCCTGGAGGGTTGGCAACTCTAAGTGGCACTAATGTAGCTGTAGGAGAGAACAAGCAGTGAAGCAATTATCCAAAAGACTCATGAAAACCCAAGTGGCAGCAAAAGAAAATTAAGAACAACTGTTAACTCAATTTTCTGATTATACCCCCTTAAAATGAACTGCCATCTACAACTGATCCCCTAACAACCCTGAATATGCATTATACCTGGTAGATTGCTCACCTGAATTTGGAAAATATTTTGCAGGATGAAATGATGTGCTCCTGTCCTCATTTTAATATTTTAATGAAGCTTCCGGCCCTCATTTGAAATCCTGGTGGAAATGTGTGCAAACAGGACAAGACACTTGGCACAATGGGTCTCTAAACCCTTTTCCAATCCATTATGTTCATGTGTGCCAGTTTACAGGGTGTAATGGGCACAAAAAGGAGGCTGTGGCCCCCAGTTGATTCTCACTTCATTTCCTGAATTGTTCCAATGCTCTCCTGGCCGGCCTCCCATTCTTCCACCCTCCGTAAATTTTAGCTCATCCGAAACTCTGCTGCCCGTGAACCTAACTTGCACCAAATCCCGTTCACGCATCACCCCTGTGCTCGCTGACCTGCATCGAGTTACCTCAAGTCTACAGCACAGAAACAGGCAATTCAGCTCAACTGATCTACGCCGACATTTATGCTCCACACGAGCCTCCTCCCTCTCTACTTCATCTAACCCTATCAGCATACCTTTCTATTGCCTTTCTCCCTGGTGTGCTTATCTAGCTTCCCTTTAAATGCTATTTGCCTCAACTATTCCTTGTGGTAGCGCGTTCCACATTCTAACCACTCTTTGGGTAAAGTAGTTTCTCCTGAATTCCCTATTGGATTTATTAGTGACTATCTTATATTCATGACCTCTAGTTATGGACTGCCCCACAAGTGGAAATACTTTCTCTAGGTCTACCCTATCAAACCCCTTCATAATTTTAAAAACCTCTATTAGGTCACCCCCTCAGCTTTCTCTTTTCTAGAGAAAAAAGCCCCAGCTTCTTCAGCCTTTCCTGATAAGGATGATACCAGAACTGAGAGGATATACTTGTGAATCTTTTTTGCACTTTCTCCAATGCCTCTCTATCCTTTTTATAATATGGAGACAAGAACTGTTCACAGTACTCGAAATGTGGTCTAACCAAGTTTTTGTTCAAGTTTAACATAACTTCTCTGCTTTTCAATTCTATTCCTTTAGAAATGAACCCCAGTGCTTGGATTGCCTTTTTTATGGCCTTATTAACCTGCGTCGCTACTTTTAGTGATTTGTGTATCTGTACCCCGAGATCTCTTTGCTCCTCTACCCCATTATTCTTAGACTCTTATCCAAGCAGTATGTGGCCATCTTATTCTTCCTACCAAAATGCATCTCCTCACATTTATCCATACTGAAATTCATTTGCCAATTACACACCCATTCTGCCAGTTTATTAATGTCCTCTTGCATTTTGACATATTCTTCCTTTGTATTAACTACACCCCACAATTTGGTGTCGTCTGCAAATTTTGAAATTGTACTTCCAATTCCCGAGTCCAAATCGTTGTTGTAAATTGTGAACAACAGTGGTCCCAGCACCGATCACTGTGGAACATCACTTCCTGCCTTTTGCCAGTCTGAGTAGCTACCCTTAATCCCTACTCTGTTTTGTTTGCTAGCCAGCTGCTATCCATTATGCTACCTGTCCCCTGTCTCAACAACCTTGCTGCCCGCATGCAGCAAGACCTGGACAACATCCAGGCTTGGACTGATAAGTGGCAAGTAACATTCGCGCCAGACAAGTGACAGGCAATGACCATCTCCAACAAGAGAAAGTCTAACCACCTCCCCATAACAGTCAACGGCATTACCATCGCCGAATCCCTTACCATCAACATCCTGGGGGTCACCAGAAACTTGACTGGACCAGCCACATAAATAATGTGCCTACAAGAACAGGTCAGAAGCTGGGTATTCTGCGGTGAGTGACTCACCTCCTGACTCCCCAAAGCCTTTCCACCATCGACAAGGCACAAATCAGGAGTGTGATGGTATACTCTCCACTTGCCTGGATGAATGCAGCTCCAACAGCACTTGATTGGCACCCTGTTCACCACCCTAAACATTCAGTCCCTTCACCACCGATGCACCGTGGCTGCAGTGTGTACCATCTACAGGATGCACTGCAGCAACTCACCAAGGCTTCTTCGACAGCACCTTTCAAACCTGCGACCTCTACCACATAGAAGGACAAGGGCAGCGGGCACATGGGAACAACACCACCTGCATGTTCCCCTCCAAGTCACACACCATCCTGACTTGGAAATATATTGCCATTCCTTCATCAAAATCCTGGAACTCCCGACCTAACAGCACTGTGGGAGAACCTTCACCACACGGACTGCAGCGGTTCAAGAAAGCGGCTCACCACCACCTTCTCTAGGGCAATAAATGCTGGTCTTGACAGCGACGCCCACATCCCATGAACGAATAAAAAAAAAATCTCGTTATGTGGCTCGGCGTCAAATTTTGTTTGATAATGCTCCTGTGAAGTGCCTTGGGTATTTTACTACATTATCATAGAATGGTTACAGCACAGGAGGCCATTCGGCCCATCGGCCCCTCTTTGTAAGAGCAATCCAGTTAGTAAAGGCACTATATAAATGCAAGTTGTTGTTGTGGTGCATTGATTTGTATTGTATCCTGCTATCACCAAGTGGTGCAGCTCTACTGCATCACCAAGTGTAATTAATTTTCCTGCCTTTAATAACAATACTTCTCTTTGAATTTCTTGAAGGTAATCTTTATGGACGTGGAGCTTCAGATGACAAAGGTCCTGTTTTGGCCTGGCTTCATGCAATTGAAGCATTTCAAGCACTAAAACAAGTAGGTACCAGCGACTTGCATTTATGTGTAATTTAGTAAAATATCTCACGACGCTTCACAGGAGCGATTATCAAACAAAATTTGACACTGAGCCACATAAGGAGATATTAGAACAGGTGACCAAAAGGTCAGCATGCTACTTGAGCTTCAAATGCCAGAGGTGCAAAGGACGTGGTACCACAAAGTTTGGTTAATGGATGAAACCTGCCATTTCTGATGCAGTATTGGGCCGAGACACCCGATTTCAGATTGCAAACTTAACAGGACATTTATGCGCGTACCTTGGAGGCTGAGTTCATTGGTTTTGGCTGAATCATCAAGAGTAAGAGATTGAAATCTATCCTTTACCCATACCACTCCCAGCAAGCCACCCGGTGATCTGACCCAGGTGCAGCACTGACTGAAGAGGATAATGGGGAAGTACTTGGGTCATTTGTGAGGAGAAAGAAGAGAAAACTGGAATAAAACATGTAATTCCTGGGAGTATTCACTGCTTAGTAATATAATTCTGCTTTCATTTCAGGAACTGCCAGTCAATTTAAAGTTTATTTTTGAAGCTATGGAAGAATCTGGATCAAAGGGGCTGAATGAACTCTTAAGTGAGAAAAATGAGACATTTTTTTCCAGTGTAGACTACATTGTTATATCGGACAGTGGGTGGCTCAGTGAGAAGCCAGTCCTGACGTATGGAACTCGAGGACTCTGCTACTTCTTTGTAGAGGTACTAAGGGAAATAAATAATCTCAACCAACTGACAAAAAATTGTTTTGATGGTAAATAACAAATTGAATGCACGAAATTTTGGTTAACTAAAGGGTTTTGAGCATTTACTGAAATCAGTGGAACTATATTGCTATTTAAAACATAGAAAAAACACATTTTCGTTTGAGTATGCTCTGTTTCCACCATCCATAAACTATAAGTCATCCAGAATGATGTGGCCCACGACCTCACAAATACTCGGTCCCACATCTCCATCACCACTGTCCATGCTAAACTCCACTGGTTTCCCATGTCCCAGAGATTCTCTTCCTTGCCTTCAAATCCCTTTCCAGCCTCACCCCTCCCCACCTCCACAATCTCCTCCCGCACTATGTCCCTGCATTAATCCTTCCAACACCAGACTAATTCTCGTTCTCCACTCCATCATCTCCACTGTGCACCGATGCTCCTTCAGCTACCTTTCCCCCTTCCTCTGCCTTTGTCTCTCCAAGTTGTTGTGGTATAATGTATCACCGTTACCTGTAAAGGATCACTGTTTTTGTTCCAATGTGTACATTTTTATCACCCAGGTAAAATGTGCAAAACAAGATTTGCACTCTGGTCTTTATGGGGGAACAGTTCATGAGGCAATGACAGACCTAATAGGTCTACTAGGTAGGAATTATTTTACACATTATGAAAATGAAGATGTGTTGTTTACAGAGGGAGAGAAAGAGAGAGACTTTTACCAGATAGAACAGTTGAACATACAGCAATCTGTAACTATCTTATTTCTCACACGTGAGTGGGCAAAACTGTGGCAGATGGAGTTCAATGTGGGGAAGTGTGAGGTCATCCATTTTGGACCTAAGAAAGATAGATCAGAGAATTTTCTAAATGGCGAGAAGGTAGGAACCGTGAATGAGCAGAGAGATTTAAGGGTCCAAGTACAGAAATCACTAACAGCTAGTGGACAGGTACAAAAAATAATTAAAAAGGCTAATGGAATGTTGGTCTTTATCTCAAAGGGGCTGGAATACAAAGGGGTGGTTATGTTACAGTTTATAAAGCTCTGGTTAGACCCCATTTAGAGTACTGCGTTCAGTTTTGGGCACCGCACCTCAGGAAGGATATATTGGCCTTGGAAGGGGTGCACTGCAGATTCATCAGGGCTAAAATGGTTAAATTATGAGGACAGGTTGCATAGACTAGGCTTGTATTACCTTGAGTATAGAAGATTAAGAAGTGATCTAATTGAGGTGTTTAAGTTGATTGAAGGATTTGATAGGAAAGATAGAGAGAAACTATTTCCTCTGGTGGAGGAGTCCAGAACAAGGGGGCATAACTTTGAAATTAGAGCTAGGCCGTTCAGGGGTGATGTCAGAAAGCACTTCTTCACACAAAGGGTAGTGGAAATCTGAAACTCTCTTCCCCCAAAAAGCTGTTGAGGCTGGGGGTCAATTGAAAATGTCAAAATTGAGATTGATAGATTTTTGTAAGGCAAAGGGTATTAAGGGTTATGGAACCAAGGCGGGCAGATGGAGTTAAGATCCAGGTCAACCATGCTCTAATTAAATGACGGAACAGGCTCGAGGGGCTGAATGGCCTACTCTTGTTCTTGTGTTCCTATGCTCTCTCAGTGCAAAATGCTTGCAGATGGAAATCTGAAGGCTAATTGAATGGGATTCTCTGAAACTTTGTAGCGCAGTGGATAAATGAACTGCCCAGCATACGACTGACCGTATCGGTCAAGAAGGTCCTAGGTTCCGCCCCTGACCCGTATTGAGTGAGCTGATCTCAGTCAGCATCTTGAAAGAGTGCCCAGGCTAGGGAGAGGAAAGAAATTATTTATTTTCCCTGCTGGATGTCGATGTTGGAGTGTTGACAAAACCGTCAATTTTGTTCTTAGTTTATTGATTTTTGCACTATAGTGTTAATGTGTGTGATTCATGGTGATAGAAGGGAGGGAGAGGGAAAATTACCTCTCTTTGCTCTATCTCAGTGAATCTAGCACAATAATGCAAAATCAACAAATTGCTAACAAAATTGTGAGTGTTGAAAATATAGTGCAAGCAGGACATAAAATACTTCAGAAGGACAATGACAGGCTATCAACATGGGCAGACAGGTGGCAGATGCAACTTACTGTGGAGGGAATACATTTTGGGAGATGGGATTATACACTTAACGAAAGGGGATGGATGAACAGAGAGACCTAAGATTCAAATACATAATTCCCTGGAAGTGTAAGTGCAGGTGGACAAAGGCATAAAAAAAAGCCCATAGCATTTTGGGTTTATAAATAGGGACAGAAAGTACACAAGTTAATAATGAATTGATACAAAATATTGGTTAGGCCACAGTTAGAATACTGCGTGTAGTTTTGGGTGCTGCATCGCAGAAAGCACTTTAAAGCCATAGAAAGTGTTTAGCCTAGGTTCACCAAGAAGATATCAGAGATGGAAAACTATACTTATGAGACTTGAGATACTGGAGCTATTTCCACTGGAGCATATGAAGGTTTTTTAAACTATGAAGGACTTTGTTGGGGTAAGTAGGGAACGACTATTTCCTCTGATTAATGGATCACTGACAAGTGGTCATCAATTTAACCATGGGGGATTGGTCAAGGCAGCGACTGTTGCATCTTTTAAGGGAAAAGTGGATCAATATTTGAAGCTGAGCAAGATACAGAGCTTATGGGTAGAGAGCCAAGACCAGTAGAATTAGTTTTGGACTGCTCCACAGACATGATGAGCTGAAGGGCGCACTTTTATACTGTAAACTTCTATGGTTCTAAATTCATTAATCTAATTTCAGACAGCCTTGTGAATTCATCTGGTCATATTCTGATTCCTGGCATCAATGTAGATGTTGCACCCCTAACAGAAGAGGAACGTCTTTTGTACAAGGCAATTGAATTTAATCCTGAAGACTTCAAAAATACCATTGGTACAACAGAACTCCTTCATGAAAGCAAGGTATAGTAATATTAAAAAGGCAGCTTTCAACCCATTACAGATTTTTTAAAAAATAAAATGTTATAACATTTGGTGGGTTCTTGTGCTCATCAAAGTGAAGGAAATCAGTGTTGGGCAACAGTATCACTTTTTCTACTTTTGTCACCTGGTGTCGGCTGTGGCTCAGTTGGTAGCACTCTCACCTCTGAATTAGAAGGTTGTGGGTTCCAGTCCCATGCCAGAGACTTGAGTATACAATCCAAGCTGTCACTCCAGTGCAATACAGAGGGAGGTTTTGTCTTTTGAATGAGACATTAAAGATGGGTGGACATAAAAGATCCCATAGCACTATTTCAAAGAAGGCCAGGGCAGGTCTCGTGGCCAACATTTATCCCTCAACCAACACCACTAAAACAGATTAGCTGGTCATTATTGCAGCGTTGTTTGTGGGAGCTTGCTGGGTGCAAATTGGCTGCCGCGTTTCCTACATTACAACAGTGACCACACTTCAAAAAGTACTTCATTGGCTGTAAGGTGCTATATAAATGCAAGTTCTTTCAAGTTTGTCCTTTATACATTCCCAGGTTGGGCATAGCACAGGTAGCTCGAGACACCTAAATAAAGGGCCTCACAAATTTAACTCAATGCCTGTGCAGATTGGGCATAGGCTGGCCTATTGCCAAATTGCTAAGACTAGCACCCGTTTTACACCCGAACAATGGGCGCAGTGCGTACCAATTTTTACGCCTGATGTGTCAAGTCCCTTTGGAACAGCAACAAAAGAAAGACTTGCACTGACCTACATTGGCCCTGGTCTGGCAACGCCTCGATTTTAAAGTTTTCATTCTTGTTTTCAAATTCCTCCACGGCCTTGCCCCTCCCTACCTCTGTAACCTCCTCCAGCCCAACAACCCTTCGAGATCTCTGCGCTACTCCAATTCTGGCCTTTTGCGCATCCCCGATTTTCATCGCTCCACCATTGGTGGCCGCGTCTTCGGCTATCTAGGCCCCAAGCTCTGGAATTCCCTCCCTAAACCTCTCCATCTCTCTCTCCTCCTTTAAGTTACACATCAAAAACCTACCTCTGTCCTAATATCTCATGTGGCTCGGTGTCAAATTTTGTCTGATAACGCTCCTGCGAAGTGCCTTGGGATGTCTTGCTACGTTAAAGGCGCTATATAAATGCAAGTAGTTGTTGTTGTAATTACTGATGCTTCTACATCAGCAAGCTGTGCCATCTCAGCCAACGAGAGTGGTTATTTAAATTTTAAAATGGATGTTTTTAATGACGGTGTATACGTTGCATTGTTTAGGAGGATGTTCTCCTTCACCGATGGCGATTTCCATCACTGTCTATTCATGGAATTGAAGGAGCTTTCTCAGGCCCCGGAGCCAAAACCGTTATCCCTGCAAAAGTGACTGGAAAATTCTCCATACGTTTAGTTCCTGACATGGATCCTGAAAAGCTGAACAATCAGGTAAACGTTCCAATCAGTTGTGAATGCAGATTCGATTTCGACGAGTTCTGAAGGGGAACCAACCCAATTTGCACCAGGAAACATGGAAAAGGGCAGATAGAGGGCAACCGAGAGAGAAGAAAGAGGAGCTGGTAATGAAGAAAAAAAAGAGGGAAAGAGGCAATGAAGACGTGAATCAAAGCATAAAACGTCTTCAATCCAGAACTTTTCTGGGGTGGGGGGGGGGGCACAGTTAGATGCCGGATTTCTGCCCCATTGATGTCAAGAAAACCAATTGCAGGGAGATGATGCTTCTTAATCCTTGTCCCCTTACACTGCACTACAATTTTGAGGGTGTGCCTATTGATTTTCTCAGAATACACCACCATAGATAGATGATCCCAGAGGGATTGGTCACCCTAGCGAGGTTGGCACTTTGAGAGGAGTATTGTAAATTTGAAGGCACAATTTTATTGGGCTAGATTCAAGCTTTGGATGCACCTCCCTGTCTCGGGTGGCGCAGTGCAGATCCTGACCACCACCACCTCCAGTTGAATGGGAATGGGTGCCTGCTTTGAATATTCTAATGACCCACCCCCCACCCCCCGATCTGGATTTGGGATAGGGTCAGCGACAGGGAAAAGCAGCTGGAAGAAATCCTGCCTACTCGTAACGGTCCGTGGAATTTTTGGGATCGTAGAATTTACAGCACAGAATCAGGCCATTTGGCCCACCTGGTCTGTGCCAGTGTTTATGCTCCACATGAGCCTCCTCCCATGCTTCTTCATCTAACCCTATCACCATATCCTTCTATTTCTCCCATGTGCGCTTATCTAGTTTCTCCTTAAATACATCTATGTTATTTGCCTCAACTACTCCTTGTGGTAGCACGTTCTACATTTTTACCACTCTTTGCGTAAAGAAGTTTCTCCTGAATTCCCTATTGGATTTATTAGTGACTATCTTATATTTATGACCAAAAGTTCTGGATTCCCGCACAAGTGGAAACATTTTCTCTATGTCGACCCTATCAAAACCTTTTATTATCTTAAAGACCTCTGTCAGGTCACCCTCCACCTTTTTCTTTTCTAGAGAAAAGAGCCCCCCCAGCCTGTTTAGACTTTCCTGCTAAGTATATCCTCTTAGTCCTTGTGAATCTTTTTTGTACCTTTTCCAATGCCTCTATATCCTTTTTATAGTATGGAGACCAGAACTGAGCACAGTACTCGCAGTGTGGTCTAACCAAGGTTCTATACAAGTTTAACGTAACTTCTCTGCTTTTCAATTCTATTCCTCCAGAAATGAACCTTAGTGCTTGGTTTGCATTTTTTATGGCCTCGTTAACCTGCATTGCTACTTTTATTGATTTGTGAATCTAACGACTTTATGTAGAGTACAATTCAAAGCTCTGCAGTCCTGCCACATCCAGTCGTGAATGGTGGTGGACAATTAAATAACTAACAGGAGGAGGAGGCTCTGTAAACATCCCCATCCTCAATGATGGCGGAGTCCAGCACGTGAGTGCAAAAGACAAGGATGAAGTGTTTGCAACCATCTTCAGCCAGAAGTGTCGAGTGGATGATCCATTTCGGCATCCTCCCAATATCCCCACCACAGAAGCCAGTCTTCAGCCAATTCGATTCACTCCACGTGATATCAAGAAACGGCTGAGGGCACTGGATACAGCAAAGGCTATGGGCCCCAACAGCATCCTGGCTGTAGTGCTGAAGACTTGTGCTCCAGAACTAGCTGCGCCACTAGCCAAACTGTTCCAGTACAGCTACAACACTGGCATCTACCAGATAATGTGGAAAATTGCCCAGGTATGTCCTGTCCACAAAAAGCAGGACAAATTCAATCCAGCCAATTACCGCCCCATCAGCTTACTCTCAATCATCAGCAGTGATGGAAGGTGTCGTCGACAGTGCTATCAAGCGGCACTTACTCACCAATAACCTGCTCACCGTTGCTCAGTTTGGATTCCGCCAGGACCACTCGGCTCCTGACCTCATTACAGCCTTGGTCCAAACATGGACAAAAGAGCTGAATTCCAGAGGTGAGGTGAGAGTGACTGCCCTTGACATCAAGGCAGCATTTGACCGAGTGTGGCACCAAGAAGCCCTTGTAAAATTGAAGTCAATGGGAATCAGGGGGAAAACTCTCCAGTGGCTGGAGTCATACCAAGCACAAAGGAAGATGGTTGTGGTTGTTGGAGGCCAATCATCTCAGCCACAGAACATTGCTGCAGGAGTTCCTCAGGGCAGAGTCCTAGGCCCAACCATCTTCAGCTGCTTCATCAATGATCTTCCCTCCATCATAAGGTCAGAAATGGGGATGTTCGCTGATGATTGCACAGTGTTCAGTTCCCTTCGCAACCCCACAGATAATGAAGCAGTCCGTGCCCGCATGCAGCAAGACCTGGACAACATCCAGGCTTGGGCTGATAAGTGGCAAGTAACATTCACGCCAGACAAGTGCCAGGCAATGACCATCTCCAACAAGAGAGAGTCTAACCACCTCCCCATGACATTCAATGGCATTACCATCGCCGAATCCCCCACTATCAACATCTTGGGGTCACCATTGACCAGAAACTTAACTGGACCATAAATACTGTGGCTACAAAAGCAGGTCAGAGGCTGGGTATTCTGCGGCGAGTGACTCACCTCCTGACTCCCCAAAGCCTTTCCACCATCTACAAGGCACAAGTCAGGAGTGTGATGGAATACTCTCTACTTGCCTGGATGAGTGCAGCTCCAACAACACTCAAGAAGCTTGACACCATCCAAGACAAAGGAGCCCACTTGATTGGCACCCCATCCAACACCCTAAACATTCACTCCCTTCACTACCGTCGCAATGTGGCTGCAGTGTGTACCATCCACAGGAAGCACTGCAGCAACTCGCCAAGGCTTCTTCGACAGCACCTCCCAAACACGCATCCTCTACCACCTAGAAGGACAAGGGCAGTAGGCACGTGGGAACAACACCACCTGCACATTCCCCTCCAAGTTACACACCATCCCGACTTGGAAATTTGGAACATAGGAACAGGAGTAGGCCATTCAGCCCCTGGTGCCTGCTCTGCCATTTGATAAGATCATGGCTGATCTGTGAGCTAACTCCATATACCCGCCTTTGGCGTATATCCCTTAATACCTTTGATTGCCAAAAAGCTATCTATCTCAGATTTAAATTTAGCAATTGAGCTAGTATCAATTGCCATTTGCGGAAGAGAGTTCTAAACTTCTACCACCCTTTGTGTGTAGAAATGTTTTCTAATCTCGCTCCTGAAAGGTCTGGCTCTAATTTTTAGACTGTGCCCCCTACTCCTAGAATCCCTAACCAGCGGAAATAGTTTCTCTCTATCCACCCTATCCGTTCCCCTTAATATCTTATAAACTTCGATCAGATTGCCCCTTAACCTTCGAAACTCCAGAGAATACAACCCCAATTTGTGTAATCTCTCCTCGTAACTTAACCCTTGAAGTCCGGGTATCATTCTAGTAAACCTACGCTGCACTCCCTCCAAGGCCAATATGTTCTTCCGAAGGTGCGGTGCCCAGAACTGCTCATCGTACTCCAGGTGCGGTCTAACCAAGGTTTTGTATAGCTGCAGCATAACTTCTGCCCCCTTGTACTCTAGTCCTCTAGATATAAAGGCCAGCATTCCATTCGCCTCCTTGATTATTTTCTGCACCTGTTCATGACACTTCAATGATCTATGTACCTGAACCCCTAAGTCCCTTTGGACATCCACTGTTTTTAACTTTTTACCATTTAGAAAGTACCCTGTTCTATCCTTTTTTAATCCAAAGTGGATGACCTCACATTTGTCTACATTGAATTCCATTTGCCACAGTTTTGCCCATTCACCTAATCTATCAATATCGCTTTGTAATTTTATGTTTTCATCTACACTGCTTACAATGCCACCAATCTTTGTGTTATCGGCAAACTTAGATATAAGACTTTCTATGCCTTCATCTAAGTCGTTAATAAATATTGTAAATAATTGAGGCCCCAAGACAGATTCCTGCGGGACTCCACTAGTCACATCCTGCCAATGTGAGTACCTTCCCATTATCCCTACTCTCTGTCGCCTTTCGCTCAGCCAACTTCCTAACCAAGTCCGTACTTTTCCCTCGATTCCATGGGCTTCTATCTTAGCTAACAGTCTCTTATGTGGGACCTTATCAAATGCCTTCTGGAAGTCCATATAAATAACATCCATTGACATTCCCCTATCCACTACTTCAGTCACCTCTTCAAGAAATTCAATCAGGTTTGTCAGGCACGACCTACCTTTCACAAATCTATGTTGGCTCTCTCTGATTAACTGAAAATTCTCGAGGTGTTCAGTCACCCTATCCTTAATTATAGACTCCAGCATTTTCCCCACAACAGATGTTAGGCTAACTGGTCTATAATTCCCTGGTTTCCCTCTCCTTTCTTAAAAAGCGGAGTGACGTGCAATTTTCCAATCCAGAGGGACAGTTCCTGAATCTAGAGAACTTTGAAAGATTATAGTTAGGGCATCTGCAATGTGCTCAGCTACTTCCTTTAAAACCCTGGGATGGAAACCATCTGGTCCTGGGGATTTGTCACTCTTGAGTGCTATTATTTTCTTCATTACTGTTGCTTTACTTATATTAATTTTATTGAGTCCCTGTCCCCGATTCAATATTAGTTTTCTTGGGATTTCCGGCATGCTGTCCTCTTTTTCTACTGTAAATACTGATGCAAAGTAATCGTTCAACATGTCCGCCATTTCCCCATTGTCAATGACAATATCCCCACTTTCAGTTTTTAAGGGGCCAACACTGCTCCTGACCACCTTCTTTTTCCTAATATAACTATAAAAGTTCTTCGTATTGGTTTTGATATCCCTTGCAAGTTTCTTTTCATACTCTCTTTTTGTAGCTCTTACTATCTGTTTTGTGACCCTTTGTTGATCTTTGTATCTTTCCCATTCGCCAGGATCTGTGCCATTTTTTGCCTTTTTGTATGCCCTTTCCTTATGTCTTATACTGTTCCTTACCTCTTTAGTTGTCCATGGCTGTTTTTTTTATATCAAGTAGAGTTCTTGCCCCTCCGGGGATGTTCTTTCATCGTCACTGGGTCAAAATCCTGCAACTCCCTTCCTAACTGCACTGTCGGAGAACCTTCACCACATGGACTGCAGCGGTTCAAGAAGGCGGCTCACCACCAACTTCTCAAGGGCAATTAGGGATGGGCAACAAATGCTGGCCTCGCCAGTGACGCCCACACCCCATGAACGAATTAAAAAAAACAATTGTAAATGAGAGAATGTGTATTGATCGAATATGGTATTTATATTATTATGCAATTTCTGTTGCTGAATTAATCAAATGTTCTTTGTAGGTGACAACATACCTCAATCGAGTATTTGCTGAGCGTAGAAGTCCCAATAAAATGCAGGTTACTCTAAAATCTGGATCGAGAGCTTGGATTGCTCGTTTCACTGACAAGCAATATGTCGCTGGAAGAAGAGCCACCAATAAAGGTTAGTGAATGCAAAGGTTTGTTGTAGGTCCTAGACTATTCTAGCTAAGTATTATTGTATTCTTTGGCTGACTCTTCAGTGCAGTACTGAGGGAGTGCTGCACTGTCGGAGGTGCCGTCTTTAGGATGTGACATTAAACCAAGGCCCCCTCTGTTCTCTCAGGTGGACGTAAAAGATCCCATGGCACTATTTCGAAGAAGAGCAGGGGAGTTCTCTCCCGTGTCCTGGCCAATATTTATCCCTCAACCAGATTATCATGTCATTATCTCATTGCTGTTTGTGGGAGCTTGCTATGCGCAAATTGGCTGCCACGTTTCCTACATTACAGCAGTGACTACACATCAAAAGTACTTGGATGTAAAGCGCTTTGGGACGTCCTGCTATATAAATGCAAGTCTTTTTTTTTTATTTGCTCTTCTTCAAAATAGTGTTGTGGGATCTTTTACCGAGAGGGCAGACGAAGCCTCAGTTTAATGTCAAATCAGAAAGACCGCATCTCCGACAGTGCAGCGCTCCCTCAGTACTTCACTTGGAGTGTTAGCCTAGATTATGTGTTCAAGTCTCTGGAGTGGGGCTTGAACCCACAACCTTCTGACTCAGAGGTGAGAGTGCTACCAACTGAGCCACAGCTGACAGCATCAGTGAAATCACTGTGGTGGGTGATGTTCTACCAGTGTGTCATTAGAGCTGGCTGGTAGCTGACTGAGCTGTACTTAGAACATATTGCTGACCCAATTAAACTTTCCCATTTAATTCATATTTGCAAAAACTATTCCGTGTTGATACAGAGTGAATTAAAGAACATTTCAGGACAGAAACCTTGAGACGCTTAACTCTTGCTCACCTCGCACGTTTTTATTTTTTCTGTTGTCAGTGTTTGGAGTAGATGCTGAGATGATCCGTGAAGGGGGAACGATTCCTATAGCCAGAACACTCCAGCATACAACACAGAAAAGTGTGATGTTGCTGCCGATCGGTGGTGCTGGTGACGCCATACATTCTCAGAATGAAAAAATCAGCAGGTAACAAATGCACCTTAATGGGTCGGATCTTGCTGGAGTGGAGCATCTCGTGGCTTGCCCCGTTAGTTAAAACTTTTTCCTGCACCCTACAGCTCGAAATGATATTTGCGCCGTAACTTGCTGGAAGTGTGAGTGAGGAAATGGGGCATCTCAGACCTTGGTGAATGGCGGGATCAATTAAATTTAAGGATTGAGAAGTAAACAGAGGAACGACTGAGGAGGTTGAATTAGAGTCAAATCGGGTACAGAAAGAGAAATAAAGAGAGAGAAAGAGAAAAAAAGAGACAGAAAGGAAAAGTAAGAAAAAAATGTAAAATTTTAAATTTGACATTTAAAACATCTCTAACAACAATTGACTATCTGCAGGAATGCAACTGAACAGTTTCAATTGTTCCATTCTGGGCCGGAGAGATTGATTAGCATTAACAATTATCATGTCATCAAATGGGTGCTTAGACTCTTAATTACCAGCCCTAACTTTCTGTGGCAAGTTTAATAAACAATTTATGTGCAAATCCAGCAAGTTCTTAAAAGTATCGGGGAGGTTGAGGGCGACATGCTGTTTGTGTGAAGCAAATGTAGGAGTGGCGTAAATTGACCAGCAATTTCTGGAGATTCACAACTCACGGCGTATCTCTTAATCCTCTGAACTTGCTGGCCGGTTTGCACGTTATTAACGGCGTCCACACCATTACGGGATCCTGGGCTTTATAAATAGAGACGTAGAGTACAAAAGCACTGAGGTTATGCTAAACCTTTATAAAGCACTGGTTAGGCCTCAGCTGGAGTATTGTGTCTAATTTTGGGCACCACACTTTAGGAAGGATGTCAAGGCCTTGGAGAAGGTGCAGAGAAGATTTACTAGAATGGTACCAGGGATGAGCGACTTCACTTGTCCCTAACTTTTGGACATGCCTTCAGGGTGCTAATGGGCCTCATCTCACTTGGTGTGCCATCCTCCATAAATGTGTCCCTTTTTGAGGCTGAGGAAGTAGGCATTTCCAGCATAGGGAATCCCTACCCTTGGCTCCAAGCCCATTCTTGTCACTGGCTTTGTAAACAGGGTGGGCAGAACCTGCCTGTCTTCTCAGGTGGACATGAAGGATCCCACAGCACTGGTCATAGATGACCTGAGAGTACTTCCACCGTCTTGACCAACACAGACCCCCCTCAACAACCACCACTAAAAACAGATTCAGTTACTGTTTATGGGAGCTTGCTGTGAGCAAATTGGCTACTCCGCTTGCCTACATAACGACAGTGACTACGCTTTGAAAGTAATCGTTGGTTGTAAATCAGAGGAGCTGCAAAGAAGTTTTACATTATTTCTGTGGGGCCTGGAGAAGCAGGACTGCTGTCCCAACTCCACAGTATCCTGATCGCCCTCTACCTCACCCCCTCCCTCGCCGTCCCAAGACCTACCTATGGGTCACTGCTGGTGAGGCAAGTGACCCGATATTCATTCTCTTGAAATGGGGGAGCTGCTTGTGGAGGCGCGACAGGTGCCGGCAACTCGCCAACCTCTGACTTCCCACTTGGGGCGTGGTCCTCATTTCAGGCCTTAAAAACGGGCCTAAAGGAATTTCAACTCCCATTCTCTATTTTCCATTGCTACATAATTAAGGATGGAGAACATTTAATTCTCTAAGTCAACTTAAGGCAAACGTCTGCCAATATTTTTGCTTTTAAATCCTAACCAGTATTCAACAACAACTTGCATTTATATAGCATCTTTAACATAATAAAACGGCCCAAGGCGCTTCACAGGAGCGTTATCAGACAAAATTTGACACCACTTAGAGATATTAGGACAGGTGACCAAAAGCTTGGTTAAAGAGGTAGTTTTTAAGGAACGTCTCAAAGGAGAGAGAGGTAGAGGGGCGGAGAAGTTTAGGGAGGGAATTCCAGATCTTAGGACCTAGGCAACAAAAGGCACGGCCGTCAATGGCGGGGTGATTAAAATCGGGGATGCGCAAGCGGCCAGAAATGGAGGAGCACAGAGAACTCAGAGGGTTGTAGGGCTGGAGGAGGTTACGGACATATGGAGGGGCGAGGCCGTGGAGGGATTTGAAAACAAGGATGGGAATTTTTAAATCGAGGTGCTTGGGGACAGGGAGTCGATGTCGATCAAGGCGAGCAGTGGGGTGGTGGGTGAACGGGAATTGGTGCAAGTTAGGATATTCACTTAATTCCCTATATTACAATGTTTGTAACTAAACATTTTTGTCACTTTTATTTTAGAGGCAACTACATAAATGGCACAAAGTTGTTTGCAGCTTATATCGCCGAGATATCACAGCTTTAAGAAGAACAGTCTACCTTATAATGTATCAAAACTGATTTTTCCTTTCCTTAGCCAAGCATATTGTGTATTGTAATAAAGTGGCACTAGAATGATTACCATCGTAATAAAAATAGAGTTAGTTCTGGATAATTCTTTTAATAAAATGGCAATCATGGATTGAAATTACATATATGCAAAATGAATCCTGCAATATTAATCATGCAAATATTTTCAGCTGCATCCTTTTAATTGTAATGAAAAAAAATCCACTGCTCATATTGATATGAGTTTTAATTTGCAGTACTTTAGTATTTCAGGGGTTTACGATTCATAAGCCCTGAAATTACACAGTAGGAATGTCGCCTCTGAACAATTAATACATCTAAAATTCTTCTCTTTGCTATTTTACCAGAAATGTTAACCCATTTATTTTAAACAGGTAACCAACCACCTGCACTAAAATAATGGTGAGTAAGTGTTTGTCTGCTAGTGTCCCATTGTGTAATTTCAATGCCGTAGGATCTTGGTCCTCCCAAGAGTGAAAAGTTTAAATGTTGGTGGCTTGGTTGACTAACTTGACTTTTATTATGTGAAGATCTTCACCATGTCAGCAAATCTGTACAGTATCCACATTGTAATGCATGCTGAACCAGAATGAAGTATCCAATAATACTCAAAACCATCAGGTTGATGCAATCACACTAAAAGCCTGGTGTCAGTAAAAGTGACCATGAAGCTGTCGGATTGTTGTAAAAACGCAACTGATTCACTAAATGTCCTTACCCGGTCTGGGCCTCCATGTTATGTGGAGAGACTAGAGAAGCTGGGATTGTTCTCCTTAAAGCAGAGAAGGTTAAGGTGAGATTTAATAGAGGTGTTCAAAATCATGAGGGGTTTTGATAGAGTAAATAAGGAGAAACTGTTTCCACTGGCAGGAGGGTCTGCACCAGAGGACACAGATTTAAGGTAATTGGCAAGAGAACCAGAGGGGAGAGGAGGAGAATTTTTTTTACGCAGCAAGTTGTTACGATCTGGAATGCACTGCCTGAAAGGATGGTGAAAGCAGATTCAATAGTAACTTTATAAAGGGAAATGGATAAATACTTGAAGAGGAAACATTTACAGGGCTTTGGGGAAAGAGCAGGGAGAGTGGGATTAATTGGATAGCTTTTTCAAAGAGCCGCCACAGACACGATAATGGCAAAATGGCTTCCTTCTGTGCCGTATGATTCTATGTAACTATGTGGCTAGATCCTCCTGTCAGCAGCTTTGATTTAAAAAAAATAACAGAAGAGCCGTGTAGTCATATTCTGGGAAAGAAAAGCCTGTTCTTCATGAGTTGGAGGGAACATGTGTGATCTACGAGTGAAAATCAGGTCACATAGTGAACGTTCGAAAGAAAAAATTGACTCCTGAGGAAATATGGGTCACCACGGACGAAAGACAATGTAATTCCAACATTGTTAGAACGTTCTAACAAGACAAAAAATACTGCAAATTCTGACGCTCTGACAAAGGAGCAGAAAGTGCAAGAAATACACAGCAGATTGGTCACTATCTGCAAAAAGGAAAGTTAACATTTCAGGGCTGATCCTTCGTCCTGCAATATTAACTTGTCGGCCCCGATATTTCCGGGGGTCGGGGGGGGTGGCGGATACCAGAAATGGCCGAGGAACATGGAGACGCTGGGGACAGGGAGGTTCTGCCAATTTAACGGCAGGAGCACATTATCATTTTTTTTCTTCCATTTCCCACCCGGCAGCCGACCCAGATGGACAGGCTGGCCGATGACCGAGAGGGACAACCAGCGGCAGGGGAAACCTCAGACGGTCCCAGGCATTCGGGAACGGGGAAGGTCAGCCATTGGGGCTTGGGGGGGGATCGGCAGCGATCGGCAGAGGGGAGGCCAAGGGCTTCCTTGAAGGGTCAGGGAGGAAAAACTCCCGCTCCTCCAGGCCCACAAGGAATGCTGTAAAAGGCACTTACCTTGTGGAGCTGGCAGCTCCCTCCTCCCTTTTACTGTCGGATTTCCCGAATCATGGGAAACCCGGGCAGCATCTGCAACATTTAAATCGGGCTCCCTCTTGCACTGTGGGAGCCCGATTTAAATATGTTAGTGAGGTTTCTCGCCTCTCCAGGGCGGGAGTCTTGCACATCAAGAAACCCAGTGCTGTGAAGACGGCAACAGGCGGGTTGGGGACACATTCCCCGTTTTTTCATTTTTAACCCCTCCCCCGACCCTCTCCCGCCTGTTGTTGGGGGAGGGGGGCGGTTTTAATATCGAGGCCGGCATTTCTCTGCTGGTCAACCAGCAGATTTGTTTGATTCTCATAAACAGTCTACTAATATTCATTTTATTTATGAAGATGAAATATTAATAAGTTACCAAGCTATCTGAATAGTATCCTCTTGATGTATTCTGAATATTAAATCACATTATTGTTGCTGTGAGGTTTTGACTGAAAACCTACCGGATCTGAATAAGGTTTATCTTTTTTTTAAACAGCTTTAGGTTAATGTTTGTTTTGTCTTTTTATTTTTCGTGAAGACTGCCAAGAATATGTTTTCCTCTGTCTTCTAGCTTGAGACTTCGCAATTATTTTTCCTCCTTCTAAAAGTCCCTGCTGTTAATTGCTGACTCCTGGGACAGGCAATCTGCAGCTTTGAGTTTACTCAATTGTCTGCCAATTGATTTTATACACGTTTACGAATGATAGTAATTAATCTAAATTACTCCAAAGCAGTTCATAATGTAGCAATGATATATAAAAATGTGTGCTTGTTATTAAAAAAAAACGGATTCCTATTAACACAATCTTTCAGTGCATTTCATTATTACATAATCTGCTATATCAACACTACATTTTCATTTACTTTCATTGCTACTTCATGTTGGTAGAATGTTACCATTGTTTACTCGGGCTATTTGTAATACATCAATGTTTCTGATTTTTGTACTATTCTTTGATGTCGTAGAAAAGTATTCTGGAAAATCTTCAATATTTAATATTTCTGGGACAAGGGATGTATAATTCCTCATTACATTAACCAAACATCTATAATTCTTTGATAGTAATGTCAGAGGAAAAGACCACTGTTTGCACGGGGCAGAGGTTTGATGACAGACTGTCATTTTATTTGTATACCAGTTTCTTTCCGAATGAAGCTTTCTACAACTGTCAGCTTTCTATTCCAATCTAAAGCGTTCCAAAAGATATTTAGCCGTCAGACAAGAAAAAAACAGTAACAGACAATACAACCTGAGTGGAGGTGCACTAAATGGTCTGAGGACAAGATTCTCCCTCCCTGCCTAGATACACGAGAGGGAAATAGCTTAATTCGAACAGCATCATCATTATGGAGCAATGAAAATATATTTTGGTGTGTACACAATGTCGTCATGCAGCAATTGAAAGGGTCGGTAACCGGAAGACACAGATTTAAGGTCATTGGCAAAAGAAACAGAGGCATCAGGAGGAAAAAAAAATTACGCAGCGAGTTATTATGATCTGGAATTCACAGCCTGAAAGGCTGGTGGAAGCAGATTCAATTGTAACTTTCAAAAGGGAATTGGATAAATACTTGAAGGAGAAAATTTTGCAGAGCAATGGGGAAAGAGCAGGCAAGTGGGACTAATTGGATAACTTTATCAAAGAGCTGGCACAGGGACAATGGCCGAATGGCCTCCTGTTCTGTATCATTCTAAGCTATGGAAGACAATTAAGCGGCTTTAATGCTGGGACAATCCATGGCTGGACCAAATTAGGACATGCCAAGGTATTCTTCCCAGGTATTGAATGAAAATGCTGGGAACATTCGTGGCTGAGAATTTTAAATTTGAGCCACTGGGGGACCAGGAGCCGATGCAATGGTGCCGAATAGGATACAGGCAGCAGAGGTTTGGATGAACTAGAGCTTATAGAGGGTGGAGGATGGAAGGCCGGCCAGGAGAGCATTGCAATAGCCAAGTCTGAAGGTGACCAAGGCATCGATGAGGGTTTCAGAGGCAGATAGGTGGAAGTAGGGACGGATGGAGGTGATGTTATTGAGATGGAAGGAGGCAGTCTTTGTGATGGAGAAGATATGGGGGTTAAAGCTCAGATTGGGGGCGTTAGCTCGGCTTGGGGTCAGGTAGGTTGCCAGGGTTGCAAAGGGCATGGTTCAGCCTGAAGGTCACAAAGCACTTTCAGAATTTTGCAGGCTCATTTTTACTCGGGTACAATTCCAAAACAGGAATCTAACTGAGCTGCTCAGTGCTAGAAGAACCTTCTAAATAGATGCCAGAGGATTTTAGCAGACAAATTTGTTTTATCTTGAGTGCTTCAGAGTGGATTTTGAGTGGAGACCTTTCCTCAGGACTCATTTGCAAAGTCTGGTTTACGTTGCTGGGAGTTGAGTCAATGGTGAGGTCTCTGCTTTACAGATTGGATTCTGTCCCCAAGACACTCGAGAGGCAAATCAGGAGCAACATGAAAGATACAGGTACTTTTCCCTCCCTAAAATATGATTTGAAATTGTTTGCTTTTTTCATCTTGTGTATACATATGACCTTGAGAGTTTTTCTCAAATTTGTTTCTCCTTCCCCTCCTGTAAGTGGCTTTGTGCGTCTTTTATAGGAATCAACTTGCTCTGCTCCATATCTACTTGTACAATAACAACCTGGAGATGATCTTCAACTGAAAAGGAGATTGGGTGGGATGTAAAACAGGTGGCCGATGCGCTATCGCCCATTTTTCTCCCGGTGATAAAAGTTAAAATTCCCCCATCCGCTAGCTGTGAAGCTCACTGACCGACATTGGCTCCCGGTCCAGCAACGGCCCAAATTTAAAATTCTCACCCTTGTGTTCAAATCCCTCCATGGCCTCATCCCTCCCTATCTCTGTAACTTCCTCCAACCCTACAAGGCATATGGAATACTTTCCTTTATTATCCAAGGCATAGAATACAAGAGCAGGGAGGTTACGCTGGACCTGTATAAAACATTGGTTAGGAAACAGCTTGAGTACTGAGTACAGTTCTGGTCACATTACAGGAAGGATGTAATTGCACGAGAGATGGGGGGGTGGGTACAGAGGAGAATTTTAGCTATGAGGAAAGACTGGATAAGCTGGGGTTGTTCTCTTTGGAACGGAGGAGGCTGAGGGGTGATTTAATTGAGATGTACAAAATTATGAGGGGCCTACATAGAGTGGATAGGAAGGACTTATTTCCCTTAGCAGATAGGTCAATAACCAGGGGGCATAAATTTAAAGAGATTGGTAGAAGGATTAGAGGGGAGCTGAGGAAAAAAATTTTCACCCAGAGGGTGGTGGGGGTCTGGAACTCACTGCCTGAAAGGTTGGTAGAGGCAGAAACCCTCAACTCATTTAAAAAGTACCTGGATGTGCACCTGAAGTGCCATAACCTTCAGGGCAATGGACCAAGTGCTGGAAGGTGGGATTAAGCTGGATAGCTCTTTATCGGCCAGCGTGGACATGATGGGCCGAATGGCCTCCTTCTGTGCAGTAAATTTTCGATGATTCTAACCCTCTGAGATCTCTGCTTTCCTTCAATTCTGGCCTCTTGCGCATGCCCGATTTTAATTGCTCCATCATTGGCGGCTGTGCCTTCAGCTGCCGAGCCCCCAAGCCCTGGAATTCCCACCCTAAACCTCCGCCTCTCTTCCTCTCCTCCTTTAAGACATTCCTTAAAACCTACCTCTGACCAAGCTTTTGGTTACCTGCCCTAATATCTCCATATGTGGTTCAGTGTCAAATTATATCTGATTATCACTCCTGTGAAGTGCCTTTGGATGTTTTACTACGTTAAAGGCACCGTATGAATGCAAGTTGTTGTGGCTTTGGGATGTTGTGAGGATGCGAAGGGCCCCATATAAATGCAAATATTTCTTTTCCTTTCTCTATAGCACTTGTAAAGTAATGACATTTCAAAATTTTGAATGTGCAACTATTTGGAGTTAAACTGGGGTTAAAACTGTTTAAATTAAGGCAAGTGACCAAAAGCTTGGTCAAAGAGGTAGGTTTTAAGGAATGTCTTAAAGGAGGAGAGAGGGAGAGGGAGGGAATTCTGGGGCTTAGAGCCGAGGCAGCTGTTTAAATTAGTAGAGTTTGCAGATGATGCTGGTGCTTCTTCATCTGTATGGTCCTGTGCCATATACAGTGCATGCACTCACTTACTATCAGGGGTAAAGCACAGTGTTTAAGTTGGCTTCTACAGAAAACTGGAGCAAGCTGGTGCCTAACAGATTCTTGGATAGCCCTGCTACACAATCTACATTCTTTTGTCAGAGAATCTGATTGGGTTTACTACGGAATTTGGTCTTCGGAATTCTCGGGATAAAAGCCACACTGTAACATGAATTAATTCTGAAAATTAATTTTTTGCTGCACTTGCATCTCATGCCCACAAATGTTGTTTGTTACGAACTTATGGTGGTTTTATATGGCGTGTTACAACTTTCAATCTGCAATAGTATTTCCCAGACTTATAAGTGCTTTCACTTCAACCAAGAATGTGTGCTCTGCTTTTCTCCAGCTTTTTTTAAAATTCGTTCATGGGATGTGGGCGTCGCTGGCAAGACCAGCATTTATTGCCCATCCCCAATTGCCCTTGAGAAGATGGTGGTGAGCTGCCTTCTTGAACCGCTGCAGTCCATGTGGTGAAGGTTCTCCCACAGTGCCGTTTTTTTTTATTCGTTCATGGGATGTGGGCGTCGCTGGCGAGGCTGACATTCATTGCCCATCCCTAAATGCCCTTGAGAAGGTGGTGGTGAGCCGCCTTCTTGAACCGCTGCAGTCCGTGTGGTGAAGCTTCTCCCACAGTGCTGTTAGGTAGGGAGTTCCAGGATTTTGACCCAGCGACAATGAAGGAACGGCGATATATTTCCAAGTCGGGATGGTGCGTGACTTGGAGGGGAACGTGCAGGTGGTGGTGTTCCCATGTGCCTGCTGCCCTTGTCCTTCTAGGTGGTAGAGGTCGCGGGTTTGGGAGGTGCTGTCGAAGAAGCCTTGGCGAGTTGCTGCAGTGCATCCTGTGGATGGTACACACTGCAGCCACAGTGCGCCAGTGGTGAAGGGAGTGAATGTTTAGGATGGTGGATGGGGTGCCAATCAAGCGGGCTGCTTTGTCCTGGATGGTGTCGAGCTTCTTGAGTGTTGTTGGAGCTGCACTCATCCAGGCAAGTGGAGAGTATTCCATTACACTCCTGACTTGTGCCTTGTAGATGGTGGAAAGGCTTTGGGGAATCAGGTGAGTCGCTCGCCGCAGAATACCCAGCCTCTGACCTGCTCTTGTAGCCACAGTATTTATATGGCTGGTCCAGTTAAGTTTCTGGTCAATGGTGACCCCCAGGATGTTGATGGTGGGGGATTCGGCGATGGTAATGCCGTTGAATGTCATGGGGAGGTGGTTAGACTCTCCCTTGTTGGAGATGGTCATTGCCTGGCACTTGTCTGGCACAAATGTTACTTGCCACTTATGAGCCCAAGCCTGGATGTTGTCCAGGTCTTGCTGCATGTGGGCTCGAACTGCTTCATTATTTGAGAGGTTGCGAATGGAACTGAACACTGTGCAATCCCCATTTCTGACCTTATGATGGAGGGAAGGTCATTGATGAAGCAGCTGAAGATGGTTGGGCCTAGGACACTGCCCTGAGGAACTCCTGCAGCAATGCCCTGGAGCTGAGATGATTGGCCTCCAACAACCACTACCATCTTCCTTTGTGCTAGGTATAACTGCAGCCACTGGAGAGATTTCCCCCTGATTCCCATTGACTTCAATTTTACTAGGGCTCCTTGGTGCCACACTCGGTCAAATGCTGCCTTGATGTCAAGGGCAGTCACTCTCATCTCACCTCTGGAATTCAGCTCTTTTGTCCATATTTGGACCAAGGCTGTAATGAGGTCTGGAGCCGAGTGGTCCTGGCAGAACCCAAACTGAGCATCGGTGAGGAGATTATTGGTGAGTAAGTGCCGCTTGATAGCACTGTCGACGATACCTTCCATCACTTTGCTGATGATTGAGAGTAGACTGATGGGGCGGTAATTGGCCGGATTGGATTTGTCCTGCTTTTTGTGGACAAGACATACCTGGGCAATTTTCCACATTGTCGGGTAGATGCCAGTGATGTAGCTGTACTGGAACAGTTTGGCTAGAGGCGCGGCTAGTTCTGGAGCACAAGTCTTCAGCACTACAGCCGGGATGTTGTCGGGGCCCATAAGCTTTGCTGTATCCAGTGCACTCAGCTGTTTCTTGATATCACGCGGATTAATCAAACTGGCTGAAGACTGGCTTCTGCGATGGTGGGGATATCAAGAGGAGGCCGAGATGGATCATCCACTTGGCACTTCTGGCTGAAGATGGTTGCAAATGCTTCATCCTTGTCTTTTGCACTCACGTGCTGGACTCCGCCATCATTGAGGATGGGGATGTTTGCAGAGCCTCCTCCTCCCGTTAGTTATAATTGTCCACCACCATTCACGACTGGATGTGGCAGGACTGCAGAGCTTTGATCTGATCCGTTGGTTGTGGAATCGCTTAGCTCTGTCTATAGCATGTTGCTTCCGCTGTTTAGCATGCATATAGTCCTGTGTTGTAGCTTTACCAGGTTGGCACCTCATTTTTAGGTACGCCTGGTGCTGCTCCTGGCATGCTCTTCTGTACTCCTCATTTAACCAGGGTTGATCCCCTGGCTTGTTGGTAATGGTAGAGTGAGGAATATGCCGGGCCATGAGGTTACAGATTGTGCTGGAATACAATTCTGCTGCTGCTGATGTTCCCACAGCGCCTCATGGATGCCCAGTTTTGAGCTGCTAGATCTGTTCTAATCAATCCCATTTAGCACGGTGGTAGTACCACACAACACGTTGGATGGTGTCCTCAGTGCGAAGATGGGACTTCGTCTCCACGAGGTCTGTGCGGTGGTCACTCCTACCAATACTGTCATGGACAGATGCATTTGCAACAGGTAGATTGGTGAGGACGAGGTCAAGTAGGCTTTTCCCTCGTGTTGGTTTGCTTACCACCTGCCGCAGGCCCGTCTGGCAGCTATGTCCTTCAGGACTCGGCCAGCTTGGTCAGTAGTGGTGCTACCGAGTCACTCTTGGTGATGGACATTGAAGTCCCTCACCCAAAGTACATTCTGTGCCCTTGCTACCCCAGTGCTTCCTCCAAGTGGTGCTCAACATGGAGGAGGACTGAGTCATCAGCTGAGGGAGGGCGGTAGGTGGTAATCAGCAGGAGGTTTCCTTGCCCATGTTTGACCTGATGCCATGAGATTTCATGGGGTCTGGAGTCAATGTTGAGAATTCCCAGGGCCACTTCCTCCTGACTGTATACCACTGTACCGCCACCTCTGGTGGGTCTGTCCTGCCGGTGGGACAGGACATGCCCAGGGATGGTGATGGAAGAGTCTGGGACATTGGCTGAAAGGTATGATTCTGTGAGTATGGCTGTGTCAGGCTGTTGCTTGACTAGTCTGTGGGACAGCTGTCCCAATTTTGGCACAAGTCCCCAGATGTTGGTGAGGAGGTCTTTGCAGGGTTGACTGGGCTTGGTTCTCCTGAACGTGCCCAAACGTGGAGGAAGTCACCAGCTGGTATTGCAGTTAGTATTTGCACCACTACCCTTTGGGACTGTAACAGCAAGGAGAGGCAGATAACACAGCGATTCATGCAAGCTACTGATTAAAGATGAACTGCAGTGGAGTCTGATAAATGCACAATTTTGTGCAGATAAGGGCCAAAGACTTAAATGACCCAAAATTGCTACTGTGCAATGAAGTCCTGGGACTGGGGTTGCCAGCTCTGGTTGGACGTATTCCTGGGGGTTACATGGAATGTACAGCTCAGCAATAGGCCATTCGAGCCATTAGGTCTATTCCAGTGTTTATGCTCCACGTGAGCCTTCTCCCTCCCTACTTCATCTAACCCTATCAGCATATCCTTCTATTCCTTTCTCCCTCATGTGTTTATCTAGCTTCCCCTTAAATGTATCTATGCTCGTCATCTCAACTACTCCTTGTGGTAGCAAATTCCACATTTCATCACATGACCGCCCACCTCCAACTGCCTCACCCTGTCAAACAGCCTCTTTATATTTATATTTATGCAGGACTGAGAAAGTCACTAATAAATCTAGTAGGGAATTCAGGAGAAACTTCTTTACCTAGAGAGTGGTTAGAATGTGGAACATGAGGGAGAAAGGAATGGATAGGCTGGTCGGGTTCGATGAAGTAGGGTGGGAGGAGGCTCTTGCAGAGCATAAACATCGGCATGTTGGGCTGAATGGCCTGTTTCTGTGCAGTAAATTCCATGTAAGGACTTTCCCTCTGGAGTGTGGTTGAGTCCAAAAGAGTAAATTGTACACGGTCTGTGGATATGGTGGCCACCATTCTCCCAGTCCAAAACCAGATGGGGCATGGCTGTATTTTAAAATAAACACAGTGCAACTACAGAAACCAGGTGAATGTGTGCAGTATATTTTATACTGAATTTTGAAGAAAGTACATTCATAATTTTTCTTTAAACTATTGTACATTTTGATTGCACAATGCTTGGTGGGGGAGTGCATTGATGCATCCAGGTTTCTGCAGGGAGCAATGTGAGTCAAAGGGCTGAGGCAACTTGGTTTCTGTGGATTATTTAAGCGTGGGGATGGGGAAGATTCTGCCTACCAGTGGTATTGCTTTCTTTGAACACTTATTAGTTATAAAAATATTGGAGATGGGAAAAAAAGACTTTGATCGACAGTCAAGAATCCTCCGATTGGGTAACGAAGAGTCTGTTCGTTTTCAAGTTGGCCGTGGGAAGGTGGCGCGTTGTGAGGATGGGCGTGTTGGACGACCCATCATGGGAGCGTAGGGACGGGGAGTTTGAAGGTCATGTGATGAAAGCTCCAGGACTATGTCCAACCAGAGTTGGCAACCCTAGTTCCAGGCAGAGGTTGAATATCGTTCATTCGAATTGGAAAATTGTGCTTCTGCTCTATTTGCTGTAGGGAGGGCCGCTCTCTTCTACAGAGGGATGGGGAATGTACCTTCCTGCAGTGAGTGGTAAGTTTAGCTAGCCTGCTCATTACAGCCATATAATTGGTTTATTTCACCACTGTGTCAGCTGTGGCTCAGCGGGTAGTACTTTCGCCTGAGTCAGAAGGTTGTGGGTTTAAGTCCCACTCGAGATTTGAGGATATAATCCAGGCTGAAAGTCCCAGAGCAGTATTGAGGGTGTTCTGCATCGTTGGAGGTGCCGTCTTTCAGATGATACATTAAACCCTCTGCCCTCTAAGGTGGACGTAAAAGATCCCACGGCCACTATCTCAGAGAAGAGCAGGTAGTTCTCCCTGGTGTTCTGGTCCAGTATTTAATCCCTCAACTAACGTCAGTAAAAAAAATTATCCGGCCATTATCACACTGCTGTTTGTGGGAGCTTGCTGTGTGCATATTTGAGTGCTGCAGGTCCCTGTATTACAACAGTGACCACATTCAAAAAAGTACTTTACTGGCTGTAAAGTGGTTTTTGGGTCGTCCTGAAAGGCACTAAATAAATGCAAGGCTTACTTTACTATCAAAAGCAAAATACTTCGGTTACTGGAAATGTGAAGTAAAAACAGAAAATGCTAGAAATACTCAGCAAGTCGGGCAGCACTCTTACCCTCCACCTGATCATCGACCTTCTCTTTTGTTCTTTCCTCCCCACCCCCCCTACCTTTCCCTGGCTCTGTATTTGCTTAAAAACTGTTCAATCTTTAACTTCTTTCAGTCCTGACGAAGGGCCATCGACCTCAATCGTTAACTCCTGTTTCTCTCTCCACACATGCCCTTTGCCGAGTGTTTTCCAGCATTTTCTGTGTGTGTGTGTGTTTTTTTTAAAAAACAAAATCTCTTACTTCATCGTTCTCTTAATTCAGCGGTTCGATAAACTGGAGCACTTTGGTAATAGTGGAGGCAATTAAAGTTTTAACGGCCTGATAGCAAACACTTGGAGAGAGAGAGGAAAAATAAAAAGAGCGGCCATTTGCCCGTTTGTGGCACCACAAACCGCCTGAGCACGTGCTCCCGCACCACGTGGGGTCCCGCACCACGTGACGTCTCAGCGGCTTCACTCTCTCTCTTCCCCCCCTCCCGGAGGCGCGTCATCAGCCTCGTTCCCAGTGACACCGACTTTCTGCTACGGCAGGCCACTTGTGACTAAGTACATCGCAAGCGGACACTACGCATTCGCGCGCAGGTACGTCTCAACTAACGAAACGATTTATTTCTCGTCGTCCCGCTGAGCTCCGGAGCCCGGGAGGAAGACGAAAGCTTCCGCGTTACCTACTTTTTGGAGCCGCGGAGGGGAGACGGCGGACGCCGCTCGCTCGAGGCTTTTTGGGCCTCCGCGCTGCCGTCGTTTCAACCGCCTTAGTTACTGGCCGTTGCCCTCGATCAGCCTCGACTTCGCGCGGCAAAGGGGCGGGGCGGGGCGGGGGGGGGGGGTGAAGTGGGAGGACCGTCCCGCCTCCTCCTCCTCCTTCTCTCGCTCCCGATTGGTTGCTATTTGTCCCCATGGTCGGCAGTTTGAGTCCCGGTTGGTTGCGTTCCCTGTCACTCTAAGGCGCGTCATAATGCCCGCTAGCGAATGGGTGAGTGAGCAGCGGACAGCAGAACCGGAACCAGGAAGTAACAAACAAACAAACAAGCAAGCAAGGAGGGAAGGGAAAAGGGATTCCCTGAGGTTGGGGAGCAGGGAGGGTTGCTTGTGTTCTTTATTGATAACCTGCAGCAAAGCAGCCGCCCACAAGCTTTCCTTTCGCTATTACCAGGGTGTCTGTCCTTTTTTGTTTGTTTTAATGTCCCCGCTTCCCTATAAAAGTTATGTGGTTGTCATCTTCAGCTTCTTCCAGTTCTGACGAAAGGTCATTGACCTGAAACGTTAACTCTGTTTCTTTCTCCACAGATGTTGCAGTTTCTGGAAATGCAGAAAATATTTCCAGCATTTTTATTTGTGGTTGTCCCTGTTTATTGGCACTTTTTTTTTGTTTACATATCAAAAGGCCCTGTTTTGCTTGTTTCTGGATGGAATTAGCAGTTGTTTCTCCCCGCCCCCCCTTTTTTATATAAAAGTTCACTTTTAAACTGGTAGTTTATGTTGAATTGTTAAAAGATTTCACAAACTCTTTTTAAGATGTTTGGCAGTTTTCTTAATATGCCCACCTCTGAAAAGTCTTCATTTGTGACTTGGGAGGTGCCTTTGTTTTTATGGGAAGTAAATTTCCCCCAGAGCATTTTGACATTAGTACGGGGGGATAAGGGGAAGCAGGTATAGGGAAGAAATAACATTTAAAGACTTAAAATTTGAATGTGGGAGCCTTTCACAACTTATGCTGTGAATAATAGTAAAACAGCAAAATGTTTTTTTTACAAAAAGCATCTCCTAGCTTTTTGTCACTGTAACTGTCTTATAAACAAAATGTCTTTTATTTCAAAATATGTTTTGTACTCATTTAAAAGTAAGTGTTGGGGATGAGGAGCTTCAGTTATGTGGAGAGTCTACAGAAGCTGGGATTGTTCTCGTTGGAGCAAAAAAAAATTGAGATGCTCAAAATCATGAGGGGTTTTGATGGAGTAAATAAGGAGAAACTGTTTCCACTGGCAGGAGGGTCAATAACCAGAGGACACAGATTTAACGTGGTTGGTAAAAGAACCAGAGGAGAGATGAGAATTTATTTTATGCAGTGAGTTAATATTATCTGGAATGCACTGTCTGAAAGGGTAGTTGAAGCAGATTCAATAGTAACTTTCAAAAGGGAATTGGATATTTACTTGAAAATGAAAAACTTTCAGGGCTGTGGGGAAAGTGCAAGGGAGTGGGACTAATTGGCTCGCTCTTTTAAAGAGCCTGGACAGGTACGGCGGGCTGAATGGGCTCCTTCTGTGCTGTACGATTCTACGATTTTTTTTTGAATGAAACTTGTTGCATGTGCACATTAAAAGTTTCAAACAACTTGCAAATGCTTTATCTTCCAATTTTGTTTCTTTTGAAAGCTCGGCTCCATGTGCCCTTGTGCTGATATACATGTTCACTATCTTGTTAGAAGACTGGTTTTCTTTTTTTTAAATCACTACCCAGTATTCGAGACATGTCAGAACCTTTCGATTATAAAGCAGCCTGAGTTTTTAGTTTGTTTATAATTGAATACATTATTTGCAGAAAGATTTGATATTCTGGATATTAGTTGGACCAAATTAAAAGTTCATCCATAACAGGGTTTGCAGTTGTTTATTACCAGGCAGTTATTTCACAGAAACAACAATATCTGGAAGAGAATTTCAAGGCATCTTTGCTGTTGAAGGGGGTTTGGGTGACAAAACAACTGGAGTAAAAGTTGAGTAGCTTTAAAGTATCTTGTGAATCCTGAGTTTGGATCGCAGCCTTTAATTCTTCAATTATTTGTTTTGTTTTGTAAAATCTAATATTAAAATAGCCAGCCTTGTTACCTGTCTACATTATCCAGTCCTGCAGGTTGAGGCGAAAGCAAATTGGAAAAAGTCAGAATGAATGGTGTTAAAATATTACTTTGGATTTAAATATCCCATTTGAAAGTGTTACAGCAAAAATTCAGGCCTTTATGGTGAATTTTGGTATGGACATTTTCAGTTTTCTTGAGGTGGAAAGTTTTTCCCTCTTCAGGCTGTCATTGGTAGATATTGCTGGTGAGAGTGGTTTCCTAGGCCCAGCATCAGGAAACATATCAGTGGCATTACACAATTGTTTTGCACATCAAGTTACAGTCATTGAAAATAAGTCTCTCTAAACCTATTAGAAATTGATTCTAATGATCAAATTTTAGACATGTTTGACTTTTAATTCGCTTCATAATAAAAATATACTTCTAATTCTTTGTATTGTCAGGGAGATATAAAATTGAATGTCAGGTTCCATCTGAAGACAGACTTTAAATGATTAGCTCTACAACATTGAGACTAAATTTGTTGTTTACCTATAACATCTGCCCCAGTTTGATTTTTCTTCCTGTAGTGTTTTTACTATCCTAAAATGGCTCAATGGTTGCAGTAAGCACTCACCCTTAATGGTTAGTAGGTCGCCTGTCATTGAACCTTATGAAAAGTTTTGATTTTTATTTAACTTATTCAGTTAAGTGGTAGTGACCGTGTCAAAGGAGTTGACAAAAGATAAAGGCGTATAAATTTGTCTGGGGCGTTAGTGCAAAACAGGTGATAGAGAATCGACAGCCTCTTTTGTACTCTGCTCGATTTTTCTTTTCTGTTGAAATCAATGGTAAAGAAAATAGGGCAAATTGCTATTGCTCATTTTGTGCGACCACCAAAGAAAAATTTATACCCCAATATCTTCAATTCGGTTGTACTGCGGAAGTGTAGTTGCAATCGGCTCCTGTTTAAATTCTCAGTTATTTCCCTTTTTTCCCCTCTTTCCTTTGCCAGTCTTCTCTCTTCCCCTCCTACTGACTTGTATGTCTTTAATCCTTGCTTGGGTACCTCATCCAAATGGTCACTTGTCAAATATCCGAACTCTCACCAGAAACCGTTCATCCATCATCCCCTGTGCTCGCTGACCTACATTGGCTCCTGGTCCAAGAATGCCTCAATTTTAAAATTCTCATCCACATTTCCATGGCCTCACCCCCTCCCTATCTCTGTAACCTCCTCCAGCTCTACAACCCTCCAAGATCTCTGCGCTCCTCCAATTCTTGCCTTTTGCGCATCCCCGATTTTAATCGCTCCACCGTTGGCGGCCATGCCTTCAGCTGCCTAGGTCCTATGCTCTGGAATTCCCTCCCTAAACCCCTCTGGCCTCTCCACCCCTCTCTCCTTTAAGACACTCCTTATGTGACTCAGTGTCAAATTATTTTTGATAAGGCTCCTGTGAAGTGCCTTGTGATGTTTTGCTACGTTAAAGATGCTGTATAAATGCAAGTTGTTGTTGTATGAGTCTAAGAAGTGAATGGTGGCAAGCTATTTGGTCATGGGCATAAAAACATACCCTCCATACTGCCCACACATGCACTTCCAGAAGAGGTTGCTGGCTAGCGATCAGAAGCTTGGTCCTTGGCCCGTTTTCTCACCCTAACCCAGGATGCTGTGGGCAATTGTACTGTTGATTCACCTGAGATTAGCTAGCGAAACACAAGCTGGGCATCACACCTGACATCTCCCTGGTCTTTTTGCCAAGATACTCATGAGTTGCTTTAACCAGTTGAGCTGTTGGGGGAACCCAATTGCCCCATACTCTATACCATTCTAATCACTGACCTTCACCAGTGATTAAAAGTTTCTCTTTTGTAATAATCTAATTGCTTAAATCTGCTTATTAAAAGGATTGGAAGACTTTGAAATCATTAGCATATTTGGGCAAGTTGTAACTCCTTTTGAGGCTGACATTTCTTTGGTCTGAAATCATGTTGTGGAATGCAAGTTCCAAACACAATGCATTTGACTAAAATTCTGCTGTTTATATAGAGGCGCAAACACTTCTGATAATGTAGTGAAGAATGGAATTTTAGATGAATGTGTTAAGCCTTTACTAATATCCCATCAGTAATTTCAGGCCCTTTACCTCTTATACTCTGTACTGATGTATGCCGGACCATACATCACGTGCAGCGGAGAAGATGGCAGCTATAAAGCTGACTGTTGATCGGACCTGGTGGCAACTCTTCTGATTCTAAGTCCTCCAATAAAGCTGAAGAGGACGACAAGTTTCTCCCACAGCTGAGATCAGAAACCGAGCAGAAAACCATATCATTTCCAACACAGTAGAAGTTCTTTGCATCTTGTGCTGGTGCTCGCTCTTCAACTGGAACTATCTATTCTAATCCCATGCCCCCTGCTCATGTGTCCTTTTTCTATTAGTCAAGCACAACATGCCTTTATAAATTCATGCAGACTGTTCCTGACTAACTCATGCCTTTCTTAAGTATCCACTAATTTCAACCTGTTCTAGACTAAAGGTGGTTTAAAAAAAAAACTTGCATTTATACAGTGCCTTTCACGACCTCAGGAGGACCCAAAGGGTTATACAGCCAATGAAGTACTTTGAAGTGTAGTCACTGTCATAATGTAGAAAACGTGTCAGACAATTTGCGCACAGTAAGATCCCACAAACAGCAATGAGATAAATGACCAGATAATCTGTTTTAGTGATGTTGAGGGATAAATATTGGCCAGAATACCGGGGAGAATTCCCCTGCTCTTCTTCGAATCGTGCCATGGGATCTTTTACATCCACCTGAGAGGACAGACGGGGCCTTGGTTTAATGTCTCATCCAAAAGACGGCACCTCCGACAGTGCAGCACTCCCTCAGTACTGCACAGGGAGTGTCAGCCTTGATTATGTGCTCAAACCTCTGGCGTGGGACTTGAACCCACAACCTTCTGTCTCAGAGGCAAGAATGATACCAACTGAGCCAAGGCTGACATCTTGAGGGATGAAAATGAATACAGGGAAATGTCAGAGTTTTATCTCCTTCAGGAAACTTGGTGATTGGGTTGGGATAGAGTCACTCATGGATCAAGCTGTGCATTGTTTACAGAGTGGATGAGGTTGATTGTTTGTTTGAATGAGCTTTTTCTCTTTCCTAACTTATGTATGTTATATGTTTTGCTTTTTAAAAAAAAATAACATTTTTGTGGTGGAAATACAGAACTTGGCTATAAATTTTGCGAAATACTTTAGTGAGTATTTGGCTTGTGGGAGGTGAGATTCATGATCACCGCCAGGCTAGTTAAGTACAGGAAAATCCTCATCTACAAATCCCTCTATGGTCTTGCTGCTCCTTACCCCCTTCGACCCCAAGTCCCTCTGCCTTTCTTTCTGTGGTCAACAGTGTGTTCCCTCTCCTAGGAACAGGCCATTCAGCCTTTTCCACCATTCAGTTAAATAGTGGCTGATCTGTATCTTAACTCCATCTACCTACCTTGGTTCCGTAACCCTTAATACCCTTGCCTAACAAAAACCTATCAATGTTAGTTTTGAAATTTTCAATTTTCCCCCAGCCTCAATAGCTTTTTTTTCAGGGGGGGGGGGGGAGGGGGAAAAGAGTTCGATTTCTTGCGTTACTATTGGGTGGCAGAGCTGTCAGCCATCTTGCCCACACACTCTGGAACTTTCCAGCGAAATCTCTCTGCATCGCTCCATCTCTCCCCATCTACAAAAGTCTCCTTAAAACCTATTTTCTCGACCATTGCGTTTAGACACGTTGCCTGACTTCCTCCCTGCACTTGATTTTTTGTGCTTTGGAATGTTTGGCGACATGTTCTATATAAATGTAAGCTGTTGATGTTGCAATTAACACGGTGCAGATAAAGCAAGCGTTCTGTGATTTAGCGTATGCTGTTGCTGGAAGCATTTACTTCTTGCAAGCAAGATTAATATTTAATTATTTAATTAAGCGATGGTGTGAATCATCCGGTGGTCGTGTTCTTAACTTAAGTTAGTTCAGAAGGATCTTTTAATCTGCCGAGATAAAATGGGCTGAAATTCCAGTCTGGCCCAAAGTGGAACTGAGGCTGATCTCCATGTCAAGCGATCGGAAATAGGGGAACGACAGGTTGTGCCTGGATTCAGCCCTGTTGTTTTAGCTCCAGCTGTTTTCCAGTGGGAGATGCCATAGGCGCATCATTCTGCCTGCATGCCCCTTGCTCCACTGTGTCAGGAGTATGTATCGAGAGGAATGGGGGGGGGGGGGGGGGGGAGTTCTTGGGCTAATCCATGAACCCTCAAAAGGCCTCAGCAGAGCTCAGCTAGGAACAGGAGGAGGCCAGTCAGCCCCTTGAGCCTGTTCCACCATTCAATTAGATCACGGCTGATCTGTATCTTAATTCCATCCACCCGCCTTGGTTCCATACCCTTACCTAACAAAAAAAAATCTATCAAATCTCAGTTGAGGGCTGACGTGAGTCTTGTTGAGGCTTCAGACCTCTGCCAAAAGTAAGGTAATCTTTCCAGAGGGGATACTGTACCAGAGTTAATGGTTCCTAATTGGAGCCGAAGATCCCCTGGGATCTTTTTTTCTGGTCTTGTGCCTGTGAAGGACCTCTGGGTGCTGCTAGTGGGGTGGCTGAGAGACTTTGTCGCTCCTCTGATGACACAGAAGGGTCCTGCAATTTGGACCTCCAAACATGTAGTTGTTTAGTGAACTGACTCTCATAATGGTTACAATTTTATGGTTCTACTGTGTAATACTTTGATCAAGCTACTGGCATATTGTAGTAAACCTTAATAATACTCCATTTTGCTTTATTATTTGAACCTAGCTTCCGTTGTACAGAATTTTATTATCCCAAGAACAATGAGTGTAATTTTATTTTGGCCCCCTATTTGTGCATATATTTTTTTTTTGTTAAGCTCTCACCGTTACTCTGTACATAGTCTTACAATATTTCTTGCTCTCGTGGGCAACTTGGGTGTAAGCCCAGCAAAATATTCTGTTTCCTGTCACGACCTAGATGTCTTTAAAGCGTGCTTCATGAAGTGTAAACATACTTTTTTAAATAATAAAGAATTTGTGCAGTTTGGTAACAGTAAGTTGTGTTTTTTTTTCTGATTTATATTTTAAGCGAGGGAGCAGTTGCTTAGACTGTGAGAGTGCTTTGTGAACGGGAGGGATTTGAGCTGGATTACAGAACTAATAGAGTAGTTGCCTAACAAATGTTCAGAGCACAAATGCTTGATAGGTAGGATGGACTGGTCTATCCATCTTTAACTATGGCCCTATCGATCTGAAGGGACCAACTTGCCACTGCACAACTTTATTAATTATTGAAATTTTTCTTAAGTAAATGCTCCTAACCTTTTCCCCGCTGTTGCAAGATTATGAATCACATTGTGCAGCTTTTGCAGTAAGTAGCGATCGGCATAATTTTAAACTTTAATGAAGTGTACACCTTGCTTCCCACCACCACCCCTCCTTTTTAAGTTTATTTTCTCATTCTATCGGCCCAACATGCCATGCTCCATTGCTTGGCTGAGATTTGGACCTGCAGCCCGTTCCCTCTGGCAATGCAGCTTCTGGCTTGAACTCTGGATGGTGTGATATTGGCATTTGCCTTTTCCACCTGCAACCCCCCCCCCCCACCCTTTCCCCCATCCGCTGGGTCATTTTCTGGCTGATTCAAGAACATGACTCTTTTGAGGATGTGAAGCTAATCCTACCTTTCCTCTCTAGACTACCCAAAGATACACACACAAGTTTCAGAGAGTGTGTTTGTGTGTTTTGTATGTTTTTATTCTGAAGGAAAAATTGATTTGGAACTAACATTTTTTGAGCAGCAGATTATATGCTTTGCAGGTGATTCAAATCAGAAACCTACCTCTGCGGTGATACTTGTGGTGGGCCAAAACAATTTTCGTTAATTATGTATTTTCGAATCCTGAGTGAAAGATTGCCTGTGTCGAACAGTTTGAACTTTTTGCCCATGAGATGGTGCTGTAAATTTATGATTTTCTCCAAGTGACCAAGGCTTGCGATTTGGAGGCGAGAAATTTATTCCCTCCCGATATATTTATCCGTTTGCATTTTCCACATAAAATGCAAACAGTTGGTGCACCATTTCACTTTTAAAATTACGCCAATCACTACTTACTGTAGAAGCTGCACAATGTGACTCACAATCTTGCAACAGCAGGGAAAAGATAAGGAGCAACCTAAGTCCCTCGTGAACATTGTCAAAATAGCTAAGGGTGAAGTTGAAAGAGTAGACTCAACATATCCAGTCACTGTGGAGCAACAATCAACACAGCAAATAGAACGCTGAAATATATAGTGAAAACAGTCGAGTATAGATTGGAGGAAGTCATGTTAAATACTTTGGTCGGACAGTGTCCAGTTCTGGTCACTGAGACACAAGGAAGACATTCCGGCCCTGGAGGTAGTGTAGAGAAGAATCACAAGATCATAGTAGCTACAGCGCAGGAGGAGGCTATTCAGCCCACGTGCCTGTGCCGGCTCTTTGAAAGAGCTATCCAATTAGTCCAATTCCCCTGCTCTTTCCCCAAAGGTTGATCCCTGGTGTCAAAAGAGTGAGTTATGAGACAAAGACTGGAGAAACTTGGGCTTTTCAACCTTGAAAGATGACACAGGTGATTCTATAAAGATAGCGACTGACAGATAAAAAGGTCAATTTGGAACATTAGTGACCATACGACAACAGAGCACAGGTGCAAACAAGTGAAAAGTAAATTTAGGACTGATATCAGGAAGTTCTTAATGATCAAGACAGGTGGGTAGGGCAGTGGAGGCAAAAACGCTGGAATCATTTGGGTGCTAAGGTGAAGGATTGGGGATTCTTTCTTTCTGGATGAGTTAAGACGGACTGAATGGCTTTCCCCATTTGTGTCTTATTTTGTGATGTTAGAACACCCTTTTTGTTAGACCAAGACGTGCTGTATAGTTCACAAGGTGCTTGCAGCTAAAGTCACTGCATGAACATTATGATGTGAACTGTAGAGCATCCACTTGAGTTTTTTAAAGTCAGTTTCTCCCCATGAAGCCTATTTTTTTTTAAGGTGCATGACAGTGAACACATTATAAAAGATAGTTGGAACAAGGTATAGGGCTGTAATTCAACCAGCTTAGAAAGACCAATAGTATCCCAAGATTGAATTTCACGTCTTAAATTTGTTTTTCTCTCTCTTTCACTCACTCTCACTTATTTTTCTTTTATGATGGGTGTAAGTTAATTAGGATAGTGGAGCTGTATTATTTGACCTGGAGCTGCATTACATAAAGTGATTTTTTTTCTCTCCCATAGTAGCAACTAAAATATTCAATATATTTCACAAGTATAGAAAGAAAGAGCTCGCATTTATATAGCACCTTTCACAACCTCAGGAGGTCCCACAGCGCTTTACAGCCAATGAAGTACTTTTGAAGTGTAGTCACTGCTGTAATGTAGGAAACGCGGCAGCCAATTTGCACACAGCAAGGTCCCACAAACAGCAATCAGAAAATGACCAAATAATCTGTTTCAGTGATGTTGTTTGAAGGATAAATATCGGCCAGGGCACCGGGGAGAACTCCTCTGCTCTTTGCAATAGTGCCCTGGGATCTTTTACTTCCACCTGAGAGGGCAGACGGGGCCTCGGTTTAATATCTTATCCAAGAGACGGCACCTCCAACGGTGCAGCACTCCCTCAGTACTGCACTGGGAGTGTCAGCCTAGATTGTACGCTCTAGTCTCTGGAGTAGGACTTGAACCCACGACCTTCTGACTCAGAGGCGAGAGAGCTACCCACTGAGCCACAGCTGCCAAGAAATGCTCACTTAAGCAGAAAGTTAATTCTCATATTACTGATTTGCGGGTCCATGAGTCTGGCTTGTGTCAGATTTGAACCTTTCTCGAGGTCCTGTGCTAGCTAAACCGAAGGAAAGTAAACAGCCTAGTGTCGTATTGCAAAGTGTCAGTGTCGTCACACCTGTTTCTGTGTGTAACTTGTGACACATAGGTGATAGAAAACACTCTGGTCACCCCTAATAAATTTAAAATAGGAAGTGATTTTAGATTTCCTCATCCCTCCATCCCTCCCTCCCCCAAAAACAAAGATCCTGTGGTTAAATTTGACTCACTTTCCTTGAGAAGTGCTGTATACATTTGTCAGGAAAGATGCATATTCTTGCTCAAATGTGAAATCTTCCTTATTTAATGGCAATCTTGCTGGAGTTTAAAATGATTAAAATATTTTGTCAGATGACAAGAAAATGTGCAGATAGAGATTAGAGGACTTGTTTCAAAGAATTATTTTGCATTGGTATTTCATAAAATCATAGAATTTTACAGAACAGCAGGAGGCCATTCGGCCCATCGTGCCTGTGCCGGCTCTTTGAAAGAACTGTCCAATTAGTCCCACCCCCTGCTCTTTCTCCTGCAATTTTCTCCCTTAGAGTATTTATCTAATTCCCTTTTAAAAGTTACTATTGAATCTGCTTCCACCATCCTTTCAGGCAGAGCATTCCAGATCATAACAACTCGCTGGGTAAAAAAAATTCTTCTCATATTCCCTCTGGTTCTTTTGCTAATTACCTTGAATCTGTGTCCTCTGGTTACTGACCCTCCTGCCAGTGGAAACAGTTTCTTCTTATTTACTCTATTAAAACCACTCATGATTTTGAACACCTCTATTAAATCCCACCTTAACCTTCTCTGCTCTCAGGAGAACAATTCCAGTCTCTCCACATAATTGAAGTTCCACATTCCAGGTACCATTCTAGTAAATCTCCTCTGAACCCTATCCAAGTTATGGACATAACTTCCTAAAGTGTGGTGCCCAGAATTTAACACAATACTCCAGCTGAGGCCTAAACAGTGATTTATAAAGGTTTAGCATAACTTCCTTGCTTTTGTAGTCTATGCCTGTTGATAAAGCTAAGGATTCCATCTGCTTTTTTTAACAGCTGTCTCAACTTGTCCGGCCACCTTCAAAGATTTGTGTATGTACACCCCCAGGTCTCTCTCTTCCTGTACCCCCTTTAAAATTGTACTATTTAGTTTATATTGCCTCTCCTCATTCTTCCTTCCAAAATGCATCGTTTCACACTTCTGTGCATTAAATTTTATCTGCATGTCTGCCTATTTCACCAGTCTGTCTATGTCCTCCTGAAGTCTGTTACTATCCTCCTCACTATTCACTACATATCCAAGTTTAGTGTCATCTGCAAACTTTGAAATTATACCCTGTACACCCAAGTCCAGGTCATTAACATATATCAAAAAGAACAGTGGTCCTAATACTGACCCCTAGGGAACACCACTGAATACTTCCCTCTGGTCTGAAAAACAGCCGTTCTCCACTACCCTGTCCCTTAGCCAATTTTGTGTCCACGCTGACACTGCCCGCTTAATCCCATGAGCTTCACTTTTGCTAACCAGTCTATTATGTGGTACTTTATTAAACGCCTTTTGAAAGTCCAGATACACAGCATCAACCATACTGCCCTCATCAACCCTCTCCGTTACTTCATCAAAGAACTCAATCAGACACGATTTGCCTTTAACAAATGTGTGCTGGCTGTCATTTATTAATCCATGTTTTTCCAAGTGACAATAATTTTGTCCTGGATTATTGCCTCTATACGTTCCCCCACCACTTAAGTTAGGCTGAATGGCCTGTAATTGACGGGTTTATCTCTCTTTCTTTCCTTTTTTGAACAGGGGTGTGACATTTGCAATCCTCCAGTTCCTCTGGCATAACTTTCATAATCCAAGAAGGATTGAAAGATTGTGGCAAGAGCCTCCGCTATTTCCACCCTTATTTGATGCTCCAAGCTGCAATGCCAACAGATGTTGCAAGTTTAATTTTTTCTGTCGTACGTCGGTTAGCGATAAGGAAGTGACTGGCAAGAACCAACTGGTAAACATTGTGCGTACATAAACTGTACATTCTTAAAATCGACGGTGGGTGCAAAAACTTGAATAATTTCATGATGGATGGTGCTAGAAAAAAAATGAGCAGGTAGATTGTTTCAGCTCTTACCTATCTGATTTATTATATACGAGTGTGACAAGAAAATGGTGTCCTAAAACTCTCATATGAAATATTTAAAGTAACCATGATAAAAGAAAGACTTGCATTTATATAGCGCCTTATACAACCTAAAGCGCTTTACAGCCAATGAAGTACTTTTTGAAGTGTAGTCACTGTTGTAATGTATGGTGTGCGGCAGCCAATTTGCACACAGCAAGCTCCCATAAACAGCAATGAGATAAATGACCAGATAATCTGTTTTAGTGATTTTGGTTGAGGGATAAATATTGGCCAGGACACAGAGAGAATTTCCCTGCTCTTCTTCAAAATAATGCCTTGGGATCTTTTATGCCCACCTGAGAGAGCAGACATGGTTTAATTCTCATCTGAAAGACGGCACCTCCGACAGTGCAGCACTCCTTCACTACTGCACAGGGAGTGTCAGCCTGGATTTTGTGCTCAAGTGGCTGGAGTGGGATTTATACCCACAACCTTCTGACTCAGAGGTGAGAGTGCTACCCACTGAGCCACAGCTGTCGCCTTGTCATGGTGAAAAACTTCAGACCTCCTGTTATGTGAATGGATTACTCAAGGATAAGGTTTTTAATCCCAGAATTACTGTTTAGAAGGCAGTCACTGTGGAGAAGTGTTTTTATTATATAAGTACTTTCCCACCCCACATCTATTTGTCAATCACATTTTGAAGCCTGCTAGGAAATATTTTAAAGTTTGAGTTTTGCTTTCCTTGCCCTGTAGAGACCTGCTGCTCTGGCTCTCCAAGTTTAGCAGCTTGCCAATTCAGTTGATGGCCACTATGGGATCTATCAGCAATTGGCTTTACAGGAATTTACATAGATTGGCATTGCTTTGCCTTCCTGGATGACAATTGGGAAGCGTTCGACATGGAAAACTGAGGTTCCTAGTTTGAGCACCATCTGAACAACATCCCAGGAGGTTAAAACCACCCCCTAGTGGGTGTTTAACATTTGGCTCCTCAATCTTGAGGTTGATGTGAGTGATTGATTAAGTAGGTTGAAGTTCACCTTTGTGGTTTTAATCTGAAAAGGTTGTCTTATGACTTGGTAGTGTAAACATTAGTGATCGTTACCATATAAATTTGCACCTATTTGCTTGATGCAAGAATTATAGATAGATATGCCCATAATGTTTTGTGATAATGTGGGAAGTAAATGCAAAAGATATAGTTTATGGATCTACCTAAATTGACTTTTTTGACTTTAAAATGCCTTATTGGAACTTTTCATGAGTAACTTTTGTCTATACCCATTGAGTAAATATGAATTTGATGGCACCTTTTAAGCCTTTTCACCCTAAGCAAATGAGCTTAAATACCACTCTCGCTCTGCATATGTTTTGTATTTTCCAGAACAAGATTGTTAAAAGATCCCATGGCACTATTCAAAGAAGAGCAAGGGAGTTCTCCCAGTATTCTGGTCAACATATTTCCCTTAACCAACATCACTAAAATAGATTATCTTGTCATTTATCCCATTGTTTGTAGGACCTCACTGTGTGCAAATTGGCTGCTGCATTCCCCTACATTAGAGCAATGACTACGCTTAAAAAAATACTTACTTGGCTGTGTAACATCCTGAGGTCACAGAGGGCACTATATAAATGCAAGTTCTTCTGACTCAGGCAAGAGTGCTACCAAGTGAGCCATGCTGACACACGTAGTGATACATATCCCCTCTGCTCTTTTACTACTCTTTGAATTATCAACGCCACTGAACATCACATAAAATGATCCACAAAATATTGATGATAAATGAGTTGAATTTTACCAAACTATTTCCAACCTGTCACTTTTGACTAGTTAATATTGATGTTATGAAGTCAGCCAGCATTCCCCCCCCCCCCCGAACCCTGTGATAGAACATCTTGCTTCTGTGCTGCGTTCCATCTACGCTCCCACCTGAGAATTGGGAGGGAAAGAAAGCCAACCAATTTAAGCAAGTGCATTTGATTGGCAGGTAGCCTTGTGACCCCCCCAGGCGGGTAGATGGAATTAAGATACAGATCAGCCACGATCTAATTGATTGGCAGAACAGGCTCGAGGGGCTGAATGGCCTCCTTCTGTTCCTATGTTCAAGTTTGGATTCACCTATGGTTTTCTGAATTTTTTTTAAGTGCATCTGAATTGAGTCTTGGAACATGAACAATAGAAATAAGAATGCTATTGTATTGGAATAATAAATATTCTAATCTAATGTTTATGTATGCATGTGGGACATGTGCCAGCAAGAAATAGAATTACATAGAATTTTACAGCACAGAAACAGGCCATTCGGCTCAACTCGGTCAATGCCAGTGTTTATGCTCCACACAAGCCTCCTCCCTCCCGACTTCATCTCACTCTATCAGCATAACCTGCTCTTCCTTTCTCCCTCAGGTACTTATCTAGCTTCCTCTTAAAGGCATCCACACTATTCGCCTCAACCACTCCATATTTGATTTCAGAAGATGAACCAAATGTCCAAGATAGTAATGAAATATTGACCGATCTGTTTAATAATCTTATGGAAGTCTCCTATTTCTTGTGAGAAAACAGAATTTTTTATTTAGTACTTGATAGTTTTTGGTAGCATTAATAGTCATGCGGGTGGAATGGGGAGGCAGGGAACGAGGGCATGAGCTGTCATGGTAACAGTTGGAATGGGCACAAGCTTAGTAGGCAATCAAGGAATGAAAGAAGGTGGAGGAAGGTACTCCAATCTGTCTCATTAAGATCAGCTTTTCTTTGTTAGTATCTAATTGTGTTTTGGCTCACGCTGGCTTCTAGAAGTGTTCTAACAAAGAGAAAGTGAACTTGAGGGTGTGCGAGCTCACTTTGTATTGTAGGGGGAAAATAGCTTTTATTTGAGTCGCGTTATTGCACTTACAGGATGGAGCCAATAGACAGATGAAAATTAATTCTGCTTCTAGGTCCTTCTGTAAAAATGACAGGTTTACAAAAAAAAAAGAAAACCCAGCCACAGTTTTGAGTTCTATTTACTGTGAAATGTGAGTTGGCTGTCAGCCACTACAAATCTAATTAATGGCCACTAGGTGTCAGGCATGCACCATGTTTGTAAGCCTGCATATTGTTACGTGAACTACTGTCCAGCTGTTATTGAGTCTGTTGGATCTTAAATTTCGATGTAGACTTAACAAGTAAACGTTGGTGAACATAATCATTGCTGAAATTTTAAATCACTTCCAGTTAAGTGTGGCTTATTCTGTGACACTGGCATGTTCATTGCACACAGAGTGCATTCTTGTTCCCGTGTAGCCTTTCTTTCTGATAGATAATTGGATTGTTTGTGCACTATTCATGCAACCGCTGTACATTTTTGTCAGAATTATTAAAAAGTCCCTAGAGTTTGGCACGTTTGTACTTTGCAAACTTTCCCAGAATGGATTCAGAGGTTCTTTCTCACAGTCTGTGGTTTTGTGCACGTTCACCGTGGCTCCATTTCAAAATTGCATTACACTGCTCGACGTATTACCGGGGAGAAAGAGACACTGGCTATGTTAACGCATCTGTCCATCAATGCAAACTACCTCAATTGTATTGTATAGAAATTGCTTCATCTGGGGACTGAAACAATTTTTTAAGAAAAAGTATCACAACTGAAATCAGAGATGCTCAAACACAGGCTGCAGTATTTATCTGGAAATAGTGACACCCGATCTCTCCATTTCCCCATCCTGTTTCTCCGTTTCCCCTCCCTCCCTCCCTCTCGCTCTCTCTGTTTCCCCTCCTCTCTCTTCATTTCCCTCCCTTCCCTCTATCTCTCTCTCTCCCTTTCTCTCCCTGCCCTCTCTCTCCACATTCCCCTCCCTTCCCTCCTCTCTCTCTATCTCTCCCTCCCCTCCCCTCCCTCCCTTCTCTCTCCCTCCCTCCCTTCTCTCTCCCTCCCCTCCCTCCCTTCTCTCTCCCTCCCCCTCCCTTCTCTCTGCCTCCCCTCCTTTCTCTCTCCCTCCCTCCCTTCTCTCTCCCTCCCCTCCCTTCTCTCTCCCTCCCCTCCCTTCTCTCTCCCTCCCCTCCCTTCTCTCTCCCTCCCCTCCCTTCTCTCTCCCTCCCCTCCCTTCTCTCTCCCTCCCCTCCCTTCTCTCCCTCCCCTCCCTTCTCTCTCCCTCCCCTCCCTTCTCTCTCCCTCCCCTCCCTTCTCTCTCCCTCCCCTCCCTTCTCTCTCCCTCCCCTCCCTTCCCTCTCCCTCCCCTCCCTTCCCTCTCCCTCCCCTCCCTTCCCTCTCCTCCCCTCCCTTCCCTCTCCCTCCACTCCCTTCCCTCTCCCTTCCCTCTCCCTCCCCTCCCTTCTCTCTCCCTCCCCTCCCTTCTCTCTCCCTCCCCTCCCTTCTCTCTCCCTCCCCTCCCTTCTCTCTCCCTCCCTCCCTTCTCTCTCCCTCCCCTCCCTCTGTTTCTCTCCCTCCCTTCTCTCCCCTCCATCCTCTCTCGCGCTCTCTCTCTCCATCTCAGTTTCCCTCCTTCCCCTCACTCTCTCACCATTTCCCTCTCTCTGTTTCCCTCCGTTCTCTGCCTCTCTCATTTCCCTCACTCCCTCTCTCCGTTTCCCTCCCTCCCGCTCTCCGTTTCCCTCCCTCCCGCTCTCCGTTTCCCTCCCTCCCGCTCTCCCTTTCCCTCCCTCCCGCTCTCCCTTTCCCTCCCTCCGCTCTCCCTTTCCCTCCCTCCCGCTCTCCCTTTCCCTCCCTCCCGCTCTCCCTTTCCCTCCCTCCCGCTCTCCCTACTTTCCCTCCCTCCCGCTCTCCCCTTTCCCTCCCTCCCGCTCTCCCTTTCCCTCTCCGCTCTCCTTTCCCTCCCTCCCGCTCTCTCCCTTTCCCCTCCCTCCCGCTCTCCCTTTCCCTCCCTCCCGCTCTCCCTTTCCCTCCCTCCCGCTCTCCCTTTCCCTCCCTCCCGCTCTCCCTTTCCCTCCCTCCCGCTCTCCCTTTCCCTCCCTCCCGCTCTCCCTTTCCCTCCCTCCCGCTCTCCCTTTCCCTCCCTCCCGCCTCTCCTCCCTTTCCCTCCCTCCCCGCTCTCCCTTTCCCTCCTCCTCGCTCTCCCTTTCCCTCCCTCCCGCTCTCCCTTTCCCTCCCTCCCGCTCTCCCTTTCCCTCCCTCCCGCTCTCCCTTTCCCTCCCTCCCCGCTCTCCCCTTTCCCTCCCTCCCGCTCCTCTCTCCCTTTCCCTCCCTCCCGCTCTCCCTTTCCCTCCCTCCCGCTCTCCCCTTTCCCTCCCTCCCGCTCTCCCTTTCCCTCCCTCCCGCTCTCCCTTTCCCTCCCTCCCGCTCTCCCTTTCCCTCCCTCCCGCTCTCCCTTTCCCTCCCTCCCGCTCTCCCTTTCCCTCCCTCCCGCTCTCCCTTTCCCTCCCTCCCGCTCTCCCTTTCCCTCCCTCCCGCTCTCCCTTTCCCTCCCTCCCGCTCTCTCCTTTCCCTCCCTCCCGCTCTCCCTTTCCCTCCCTCCCGCTCTCCCTTTCCCTCCCTCCCCGCTCTCCCTTTCCCTCCCTCCCGCTCTCCCTTTCCCTCCCTCCCGCTCTCCCTTTCCCTCCCTCCCGCTCTCCCTTTCCCTCCCTCCCGCTCTCCCTTTCCCTCCCTCCCGCTCTCCCTTTCCCTCCCTCCCGCTCTCCCTTTCCCTCCCTCCCGCTCTCCCTTTCCCTCCCTCCCGCTCTCCCTTTCCCTCCCTCCCGCGCTCTCCTTTCCCTCCCTCCCGCTCTCCCTTTCCCCCTCCCTCCCCGCTCTCCCTTTCCCTCCCTCCCGCTCTCTCCCTTTCCCTCCCTCCCGCTCTCCCTTTCCCTCCCTCCCGCTCTCCCTTTCCCTCCCTCCCGCTCTCCCTTTCCCTCCCTCCCGCTCTCCCTTTCCCTCCCTCCCGCTCTCCCTTTCCCTCCCTCCCGCTCTCCCTTTCCCTCCCTCCCGCTCTCCCTTTCCCTCCCTCCCGCTCTCCCTTTCCCTCCCTCCCGCTCTCCCTTTCCCTCCCTCCCGCTCTCCCTTTCCCTCCCTCCCGCTCTCCCTTTCCCTCCCTCCCGCTCTCCCTTTCCCTCCCTCCCGCTCTCCCTTTCCCTCCCTCCCGCTCTCCCTTTCCCCTCCCTCCCGCTCTCCCTTTCCCTCCCTCCCGCTCTCCCTTTCCCTCCCTCCCGCTCTCCCTTTCCTCCCTCCCGCTCTCCCTTTCCCTCCCTCCCGCTCTCCCTTTCCCTCCCTCCCGCTCTCCCTTTCCCTCCCTCCCGCTCTCCCTTTCCCTCCCTCCCGCTCTCCCCTTTCCCTCCCTCCCGCTCTCCCTTTCCCTCCCTCCCGCTCTCCCTTTCCCTCCCTCCCGCTCTCCCTTTCCCTCCCTCCCGCTCTCCCTTTCCCTCCCTCCCGCTCTCCCTTTCCCTCCCTCCCGCTCTCCCTTTCCCTCCCTCCCGCTCTCCCTTTCCCTCCCTCCCGCTCTCCCTTTCCCTCCCTCCCGCTCTCCCCTTTCCCTCCCTCCCGCTCTCCCTTTCCCTCCCTCCCGCTCCCTTTCCCTCCCTCCCGCTCTCCCTTTCCCTCCCTCCCGCTCTCCCTTTCCCTCCCTCCCGCTCTCCCTTTCCCTCCCTCCCGCTCTCCCTTTCCCTCCCTCCCGCTCTCCCTTTCCCTCCCTCCCGCTCTCCCTTTCCCTCCCTCCCGCTCTCCCTTTCCCTCCCCTCCCGCTCTCCCTTTCCCTCCCTCCCGCTCTCCCTTTCCCTCCCTCCCGCTCTCCCTTTCCCTCCCTCCCGCCTCTCCCCCTTTCCCTCCCTCCCGCTCTCCCTTTCCCTCCTCCCGCTCTCCCTTTCCCTCACCTCCCGCTCTCCCTTTCCCCTCCCTCCCGCTCTCCCTTTCCCTCCCTCCCGCTCTCCCTTTCCCTCCCTCCCGCTCTCCCTTTCCTCCCTCCCGCTCTCCCTTTCCCTCCCTCCCGCTCTCCCTTTCCCTCCCTCCCGCTCTCCCTTTCCCTCCCTCCCGCTCTCTCCTTCCTCCTCCCGCTCTCCCTTTCCCTCCCTCCCGCTCTCCCTTTCCCTCCCTCCCGCTCTCCCTTTCCCTCCCTCCCGCTCTCCCTTTCCCTCCCTCCCGCTCTCCCTTTCCCTCCCTCCCGCTCTCCCTTTCCCTCCCTCCCGCTCTCCCTTTCCCTCCCTCCCGCTCTCCCTTTCCCTCCCTCCCGCTCTCCCTTTCCCTCCCTCCCGCTCTCTCCCTTTCCCTCCCTCCCGCTCTCCCTTTCCCTCCCTCCCGCTCTCCCTTTCCCTCCCTCCCGCTCTCCCTTTTCCCCTCCCTTCCCGCTCTCCCTTTCCCTCCCTCCCGCTCTCCCTTTCCCTCCCTCCCGCTCTCCCTTTCCCTCCCTCCCGCTCTCCCTTTCCCTCCCTCCCGCTCTCCCTTTCCCTCCCTCCCGCTCTCCCTTTCCCTCCCTCCCGCTCTCCCTTTCCCTCCCTCCCGCTCTCCCTTTCCCTCCCTCCCGCTCTCCCTTTCCCTCCCTCCGCTCTCCCTTTCCCTCCCTCCCGCTCTCCCTTTCCCTCCCTCCCGCTCTCCCTTTCCCTCCCTCCCGCTCTCCCTTTCCCTCCCTCCCGCTCTCCCTTTCCCTCCCTCACCGCTCTCCCTTTCCCTCCCTCCCGCTCTCCCTTTCCCTCCCTCCCGCTCTCTCTCCCTTTCCCTCCCTCCCGCTCTCCCTTTCCCTCCCTCCCGCTCTCCCTTTCCCTCCCTCCCGCTCTCCCTTTCCCTCCCTCCCGCTCTCCCTTTCCCTCCCTCCCGCTCTCCCTTTCCCTCCCTCCCGCTCTCCCTTTCCCTCCCTCCCGCTCTCCCTTTCCCTCCCTCCCGCTCTCCCTTTCCCTCCCTCCCGCTCTCCCTTTCCCTCCCTCCCGCTCTCCCTTTCCCTCCCTCCCGCTCTCCCTTTCCCTCCCTCCCGCTCTCCCTTTCCCTCCCTCCCGCTCTCCCTTTCCCTCCCTCCCGCTCTCCCTTTCCCTCCCCTCCCGCTCTCCCTTTCCCTCCCTCCGCTCTCCCTTTCCCTCCCTCCCGCTCTCCCCTTTCCCTCCCTCCCGCTCTCCCTTTCCCTCCCTCCCGCTCTCCCTTTCCCTCCCTCCCGCTCTCCCTTTCCCTCCCTCCCGCTCTCCCTTTCCCTCCCTCCCGCTCTCCCTTTCCCTCCCTCCCGCTCTCCCTTTCCCTCCCTCCCGCTCTCCCTTTCCCTCCCTCCCGCCTCTCCCTTTCCCTCCCTCCCGCTCTCCCTTTCCCTCCCTCCCGCTCTCCCTTTCCCTCCCTCCCGCTCTCCCTTTCCCTCCCTCCCGCTCTCCCTTTCCCTCCCTCCCGCTCTCCCTTTCCCTCCCTCCCGCTCTCCCTTTCCCTCCCTCCCGCTCTCCCTTTCCTCCCTCCCTCTTCCCTCCCTCCGCTCTCCCCTTTCCCTCCCTCCCGCTCTCCTTTCCCTCCCTCCCGCTCTCCCTTTCCTCCCTCCCGCTCTCCCTTTCCCTCCCTCCCGCTCTCCCTTTCCCTCCCTCCCGCTCTCCCTTTCCCTCCCTCCCGCTCCTCTCGTCTTCCA